>NC_072731.1:87641614-87743592 GCF_026930045.1 Uloborus diversus | reverse complement strand
GCGACCGCAGGCCGCATCATGTAGTTCTTATAATCATGAAAAATTCCTCCAGAATTTCTCACAAAATAAATTATAATAAGTCGAATAAATATGCTGAATTTTAAATGTTCAATTATGAAAGTAAGTGTCGATTTCCCGACAGCATATAGCATAATTTAAGAGAAATAGAATGTTTGGGAACATTGTGTTGGTTTATTGTCCATTAATACTCTTTACACACATGCTTCATTTAGTTGCAAAATTTGTGACAGAACCGGTAATCAGGCATGGATACAGGAGAGGGGATATGAGGGAAATGGCCACCTCCGGAAGCATGCATTGAGAAGAGATAAAATGGAGGGAGTGAAGACTTTGATTTATGAAAGTAAGATCCCAAGTCACATGACAGATTTTAAGCAAAGCGTTGAAAGAAATCATGTTTCTTTCGCTTGTTTCACGCAAAACGTGCCAACCATTCGTCGTTGTTGAGTCTCGTGACTTGGGGTCTTTGGGTCAGCTTTTGCTAAACCAATGATTGGACTTGCTCCCTCCATTTAAATTTCTCCTGTAAGGAAGCATGAAAGGGTGCCTTTTAGAAGGAGCACCGAGGACGGCCACTAATGTTTAACCCACAAGCTTTTATAGATCTAAACAATGAAGACATTTTCTATTTATAATAAAAAAAAAGCTATACTGATTAGATACTCTCATCATAAGCATTTCAAACAACAAATTCTGTGTTCAATAATCGTGGATACGTGGGAAGAAAGTGGAAAATTGCGACTCCTTTGAGAGTCAAACATATTTGAATGACGAACTAAAATTTTGTAATTTTCCCCCTTTACGGCTATTTTTTCTAATCAAAATCCCGAATGAACTGCCCGGTTTCAGACCAGGTAGGAGAACGGGGCTCTTGCCCCGGGTAGTAAATTTAAACGAAGATCCAAAAGGATGCCATGACCTCCTTTACGAAACTAAAGAAGGCTTAAAATTGCATTTAAAGGACTTTAATTTCGGAACATCTCACTGGTTGAACCACTGATCTTAAGGATCCAATTAAGTCTCTGATTTACCTCTTCCACCTTAACTTAATTAAACATAGCCTAATGTTGGCTCCGAAATCTAAAATGTGTTTTTGATGACATTAGGACAGCCTTTCCTAATGTCATCAAAAATTGCTTAATGACATTTTTCGGATTTCTTTTTCCGAAATTTCTGCGACGGACTTTTCGCGATTACTACCAAAGACAGTCTCAATTAGCGTCATTAGAGAAGCCCCTAATCCCACCCCCCTCTCACTTAATTTATTGAAAAACAAACTAAAATTGTGTTTTTCAGACATTAGTTTCAAGAACTTTTAGGGAAGGACCCCAGATCCCCCTTTTCTCCAATGCAATCACTATACCTTAAAATTTCGTTTTTAGACGGTTCCTTGGAACCACAGAACCCTTCCTGCCAAAACTAGACTGAAATTGACTTCAGTTTCTAAAAACAGTTCGTGAGGGCACACTGAACCCCCGCCCGCTCTTAGTCCCATCGTTATCAAACAATGCCTAAAATACGTTTTTGGGACTTCAATTTCTAAAAAATTCCGGAGGAGAGCTGCTTTGCTTATGTAACTTTTCACCGCGCTAGGGCATACCCATCAATCGTCGAGGTGAGGTGGACAAAAGGTCTATAGTTGTATTTTCAGATATTAATGCCAAAAAATATCCGTAAGATCCGCCGAAGCTTCCCAGTTTCGTTAACGTCACCAAAGATAGTATAAAATTGCGCTTTTATAACCATCCGCTTAGGAACCTTAAAACCCTTCCTTCTAAAAAATAGCCTTGAATTTTAGTCCTTAAAAATATTTCGGTTCGGAATATTTTAACGTTTCTCCTATCGTTTTCAAATATAGCCAAAAATGGGTTTTTAAATTTGCGTTTTAAACTTCTTCAACCTACCATGGGAGACAGCAATGTCAACAAAGGTAACCCAAAATTGCGTGTTTAAAACTACAGTTTCGGAAAATTTTCGGGAAGAGCGCTGATCCTTCCTACGCTATAATCACAAAAAATAGCTTCTAACTGATTTAAATTTTGAGATAATTTTAGGAAAGAACATCAACATTACTATCTCCTAAAGTCTCGAAAAAGTTCCTTAAATTGCGATATTTGACGTCAATTTCTAAAATTTCCCCATGCACCTTGAGTATGACGGACTCTTTTGTCTTTGCAACCGAACACAACCAAAGATTAACTAAAACTATTTTTCATACGCCAATTTCGATCATTTTCTCGGAGCAATCCCCCCTCTCCTGATTCCCCCCCATACCCCCTCCTCCGTCCTTCCTCTGATGTCACCGAAGACAGGCTATAAAATGCGTTTTTAAGACTAGTAAATTTTAGTATCTATTACTTTCTTCAAAGATATAAATTGTACCTAAGGAGTTTCTTACTATAATTTGAAGGAAGATTTATATGGTCGTTAAAGATTAGTCAAAATATGCAAATTACTCTTGAGGGGCGGCACATTAGGTCTTTGCACGCGTGCGGCCGACACCCTAGGATCGGCCCTGCTCCTAAAATAATAGTCTTACCTTTAAAACAGTTAAGTTACCAGATCCAGTGGAACCTGGTCAAAATAAAACATTTCCCTGCATGTCAAACACAACCAAAATAAAAATAATCAAATTATCATGCTATGGTGCGAGTTCCATTGTTGTTGACGTCAGCGTTACTCGATCAGTGAGGATACTCAGCAAATTTCGTCGTCTATCTTAACAGCTGGTTTTTTTTATTTTTTTTTTATTTTATTTTTTTTAACACTTTGAAATTTTAATCTTAATTTCATTCACCACATTTTAGCTATTTAATCGTTTCAACAATATTAGGGTACAAATATTATAATTACGATTTTTTGGCCCTCGCTTGAACAAGAATAATGTTGCTCTAACTTTTCAGATTGCTTTGACGACGAGAATAAGTTTTTTAATATTTATTAAGATGATAATTTTCATAGCCGTGGTTACAAATCGCTTGCGTTCATTCAAGTCTTAAGCAAATTTTACTCTTAAAAAGAATAAAGTGTAAAATTACGTTTTTTCAGGAAAATGTCAATTTAGATGAATGTAAAAAGCAAAGCTTCATCTAAATACAAAATTTCCAGATTGCTAATTCCTATCATTCAAAATTGATAAGAAATAAGATAATGTAACGTAATACGCTGTAAATAATATTTATGATCAGTATACTGTTGGATATCGACCATGAAATCTTTATCTTTCTTACCACATCCTAATCACTACTGTTGGACCATGGATTGTGTGTAATTTGGCAATCTGCCAAGTAAAGACGATTCCATATGAAGGGATCTAGCAAGGGAGAAGGGAAAATAACGATGGGATTTTGATGCACGCGTTTTATAATGTTACTAGCACCTTATTAATATATTGCATTCTCTAAAATAAAATACGGGGAAATAAAAATAGTTTCCATGGAAACAACAAAAAGAAAATAAAATATTTTCATTTCGTGAGGGAGCGTAAAAGCAAAATGATAAGATCAAAAACTTTGTTGTAAATAAATAAATCAATTAGTTTTTGCCTTGAGAATGCAGATCGAATATACTTTAGATTAAAAAAATGTTGCTGTGAGCGAATTTTCATTTTTACAAAACTAAGGCTTAATAATAGAGAGGCAAAAGTGCACATCTGAAACAACATCTAACATCCCTATAAACTAATAGATGTGTCCATTTCCGCCTATAAACCGGACATTAGCCTTTCCATGTAATCGATGGTCAAACAATATATCTTTTTTAATGGATATGTTTTGTACTACCAGGCAATCACCAGTCATAATACGACCAGGCGCAAATTTCTTGACCATTTCCTTTCCATTCCATTGGTAGAAACCAGAAACCCAAGTAGTAGAATCTAAACGCAAATCATGTGATTGCGATTTTATTTATTTTTTAATTCAGGACGACAAAATTTAAATCAATGCTGGATGCTATTTTTTTTTAAAGAACAAAGTATTTCCATGTGTCTTTTAAAAATCAATCAACTAAACTTTTGAATCAATCTTCTCTTAATCGTGAATATGTTATTTTATTGCAAACAAGTACCATGTGATTTATTTTTCGTTACATGAAAAACAAAATCTAAAAATTTTAAAAGCATTCAATTAGGCTTAAGTTGTCGCTCACATCAAAGGATTGCGGTATTTTTAAGCGGAATGCCTGATTTCATGTAATAGAACAGCTGAAAATATTAAAAGTGCGAAATACTGCGCTTGGGTGCTAGAAAAGCGGGAATTATTTTTCATATTGCATTTAAAAGCATTAAAAATGCCGCTCATTTTAAGTAGAAAATCCCAAACCATTAAAATGAAGGGCCTGGTAAATAACAAAAGCTGAAGAGACATCCTAAATATGAAAAAAAATGTTAAGACGTTCTACATAGAAAATAAATTCTACCGACTAAGACGATGATAGATCCTGAAACATAGAGAAAATTGTTCTTCTTTGTTAGTTGAATTATTTTACGGTGATAATATACATTACTTTTAAGTTTTTGTTCTGTTTGTTTGAACTATAACATTTGAATATTTTTCCCCCAAGTACCAAACGTTTTAAGTGCTTCTTTCGCATTTATGATGTTACTGAGCGATTTTGTTTGTTCTTTTTTGGAAACGAAATCCGCAATAGTAATAAGCACATAAATAAATGAAAATATTTTACTTAAAATAACCCAAGACATTGTTACATTAAATTTAATTTCTATATCAATGAACAATTGTTCTTTTTTTTTTTCATGTTTATAATTATAACAATTTTAATACGTACATATTACTTCCTTTTACATAGTAAAGAAAGTCGGCATAAATTTATATTTCACTCAACCCCGAATGTATGTTAAGTTGTTCTTTAGGCCCATCTGCACCTGCATGTGTACTAGGTCGCATCGAAAAAAGTCTAAATTTCCCAAATCATTTTGCGGTAGTGCGGAAAAGTTATGATCTCCTAAAATTGAAATATGTTCGAAATCAAAAAACTCTAGATTGATATCTTCTGTTGCTTCAATGTGCCGGAATTTCCGGAATGGGGTGGTTTCCTTCAGTCAAAAGTAGTGTCAACTCTAGTGACTAAAAGTACTATTTTTAGCCACCGAATTTAGTAGAAAAAAAAAATAACAAGGACCCAGAAAATACTTTCATTTTCCCAACATTTTTTTTTTTATTTAAATGTGCAATTTTTTCAAACAAGGCTTGTCCTTTTTGGGACGGCACAAGTGATGCATTTCGGCGCGTAATCCACTGGCGCACTGAATGCTTACGCTTGCTGTCTACCGCGTTTCCACGCGTGATAGTTCATAAGCGAATTAAATATTGCACTCTATGCTTGTATCAACCGTATCATTGCCAGTACATGTGAGTAAAGATGCGAATTAAATGTTGCGATCTGCTAATGGCATCAGTGATTGGCAATCTTTCATATGTGATGTCCTGTGCAGATGCGTAAAAAGTGAAATTGAGTCTGCGTACCGATTTAAATATTTTTTTAAATAGTAAACTTTGTCAAAGTATTTCAAAAAAGTCAAATCCTATGTTTTTAAGCATGCTCTTTCAGAAAAAAATATTTTTTAAATTCCGGAAAGGACCCCATTGGACTAAAAATGATTGAATTTCGAAACTTAATGAATAATGGGGTTGTTTCCTTCAGCCAAAAGTACTACAGGGTGGCGACAGATCAGGGAAATCAGGGAGATCAGGGAAAAGTCAGGGAACTTTATTACTCAGGGAAAAGTCAGGGAAATATCAGGGATTTTTGAAAAAATAACAAAAAATCAGGGAAAATTGATTTTATGAAGAAAAAAAAAATTTTTTTGCTTTACAAAATTAAGTACAGTAAAACCTGTAAAGTTGACCACCTTTGTAAGTTGACCGCTTTTGTCAGGAACGGAATTAGTCCTATCTTATGTAATGAAGGAAAACCTCTGTAACTTGACCACCTCTCTATCTTGATCACCTGTCTATCTTGACCACTAATATACACCAGCTTTGGTTTGGAGTATTGTAAAAAACCCTTTGTAAGTTGATCACTAGGCAAAAGCATTAGATTGTACATCAAAGTTTCATCAGTTATGCCTCAAATAAGTAACCAGACATTTTAGAAAAACCTATGAATATTTATGTTTCTATCGAAAAACATTCGGCTAATCTTAAGTCACAGAAAATGAGCCAAACTTCAATAAGGAGTTACTTTGTTGAAAAATAGATTACCATGGTTACAAATGTACAAGAAAAAATCAAATAAAGAATTTGAGTCCCTTTTGACTTGTTATGAATTTTTAGGAATTGTTAATATCAAGTAAGTAGTTTTTCATAAGCAGTAAGGCTTTTTTTTTTTTGATCAATTCACAGAAATTTTAAATTTGTATGATACTTTATGCGTCGTTCTGGTAAATAATCTCTAAAAATATTTAATCAACATTTTTTCTTACATGAAATACACCGACAGCTCAGTCATTTCCAGCCGAGGACTGCAGTTTCGTGCTTATTAGCACTCATCAGCCCGGCATAGGAAAGTGACTGAGCTGGAGATGGAAAACCTCTTATGGAAGCCAAGAGGGCGAAACAAACTGGTAGTTAATGTAGAATTAGCACAGACCAGCTGAGTGACCGAAGCAATGGTTCGGTTCAACTCGAAAATTGATGGCAAGGCATGGTATATTCAGTAAATTACCGCCCATCAGCCAGGGCTAAAGCAGAAATACATGAAATTGGTGTATCTCATGTATTTCTGCTTTAGCCCTGGCTAATGGGTGGTAATTTACTGAATATAACATTTTTTCTTATTGTTTTAAAGCAATGTTAAACAATGAAAGTGAGTTTAAAGTATTCCAATTAGTTAAAAAATAAATGCATGAGACAAGAAATGGCAAAAAAAAAAGAATAATAAAAGTTTTCATTACTACCTTCTATAAGTTGACCACCTGTCTAAGTTGACCAGCAAAATACTGCACCGCAAGTGGTCAACTTACACAGGTTTCACTGTACTCTAATTCCCTACGCATTTTCCGCCAATTATCTGTTCAAAAAAAAAAATAAAATTAATGAGGTGCGATTATACGCCGCCGCATATTCGTGCATCTTTTTTACTCAGCGTCAAAGTATTGAATCTTACTTATTAACCACAGGATGAACTTCCTAAGATTGCTTCTGTGTCTGTTAGGTTGTTTATTTTATCTAGCTTGAAATTTCCGTTTACGTTTTTAATGCTACGTAAAATAAACAACCATACATGCAAAGAGGAAGCCTTCATTAATGCCTTAGCTCCTTTGCCTTTATTCCATTGTCTCGAAGTAATTAGCGTACTGTAATCACGATTTCAAGAAGAAATATTTGATTTTTGAATTAATACTATAAAAGCTTAAAAGTTATTACTTCTTCGCGTTTTAAATTTAATTTCTAAAATTGAACTTTCAATAAAAAAAAGTTTGTTTTTTGCCGTTATACTATTAGTTGTCACCGCAGATTATAAAGGTTTTCATTTCTTCAGACTTAAGTGATTCTTAAATTTTATAACCAAGTTGTATTCTTCTTTTATATATTTTGAAATTAACTAATTGCTTTTTTTTCTTGCATTTTAAAGTTGTTTGTTACAAAAGGAATCTAAGATTTTTTTTTCGTTACATACTGAAATCATTTGAAATAGAGTTAACTTGTGCACTTAAGTAAATATCTTTATTTTTTTTATTGTTAAAATACTGTATTCATTCATTAAAACCTATGTTCCTGATTAGAGAAAAGCTCCCTATGAATGGATGTCAAATGGTTTCATCTGTTTTGCATAAATATGTCATTTAGTTATATAAGAATAACTACATTACTTCTATTATTTCACTACTAGCATTCCCGTACCCGGCATTGCTCGGGTAATGGAATTAGCAGGGGTTAACAGTGCTTGGTGCACCTAGTTTCGAAAATCCCCCATAATAATTACTTATTACCTATAACTTTTTCTAATTTGGTGAGGATCTCGGGGCCCCTGGACTCGTTATATATATATATATATATATATATATATATATATATATATATATATATATATATATATATATATATATATATATATATATATATATATATATATATATATATATATATATATATATATATATATGCCCTTGTCCTTACCCGACTGTTATTAACGATCCTTTTAAAGTATTGATTATCTTTGCAAACACAGGTCATCCACATTTTATTGTTATACCTATGTTTAAGCTAGAACTTCTTTGTATACAACATTTTTAGTTTTTTTTTCTGGTGCTAAAACTATTAAACTGCTTTATGAACTGGCTTTGGAGCAAGCTACATAACATTGGTCGTGTGAAAAAAAGTCTTCTCTTAAATCGATCCCTGCTCCTTTTAATGTCTGTCCTTGTGACTTATTAATGGTTATTGCAAAGCAAACTTTAACAGGAAACTGCACTCTTCTAAATTCAAAAGAATAGTCCGCCTGTGATGATGTTCTTAAAAACTTCATTTCTAGTTTTGAAAAAATAAAAGCAAAAGACAGAAACATTATGATTTGACTTGAGAAAAGCCTCGAAGAATCACGTGAGAAACAAAAACAATATCAAATTTATAGTTCGCTATCGACCAAAAGTTGAGATGAAGTACTGAATAATGATTTGAATGGAGGAAAGCCTTCGAAAATAAGGGATTTGAATTTCAATGACAAGTTTTTAATTTCGCAGAAATTAAGGGGTTTTAATTAATTTCTCCCGAACTAATTGAGATTTCGAAAAATCCTTTCTTAGTGGTTACTTTTGTAATCATGCGAACATGCCTGCCAAATTTCAAGTCTGAAGCTTCAGCGGTTTCGGCTGTGCGTTGATATATATATATATATATATATATATATATATATATATATATATATATATATATATATATATATATATATATATATATGTTATCTCAGGACATTGATTTTTATATATTAAGATTACTTGTTATTCTTGCAACAATTATTATACTGTTTGAAAACTTAGTTCAAAATAATTTCAATTGCTTTTTAGTTCTATCATAAATACACATATGTTTTTAAGAGTAATTTTAATAGTTTCTTAAAATTTTTATGCTAAGTGGTTTCTGGAAGTCAAGTGTTTTTTTTTTTATTTTTAATTTTCTATTATCTTTCCATGTAGAAAAATTTTATATGCTGCTTTGTAGGCTTTTTTTCCCCAAAAAAATTGACTTGATATGTTTTTTTTAACCATTTTATTAAAAACTAGTGTTACCCGCACGGCTTTGCCCGTAATAGAAAAAATAAAAGGTCTTTTGGTTCGCCTGTATATTTACAAATAATGTATGGTGAATGTTCTCGCCCATTGGCTTGTACCCATGTTGCGGTTCCACGTTATGATAATTTCGTATCTCGCCAATTGGCTTGTGCCCATGTTACGGTTCCACGTTATGATAATTTCGCAATTTTCCATCTTATATTTTTGTTCTTAAAATTGGAATAGAAAAAGAACCACATCGAATTTTCAGAAAATAGCTCCGAGGTGCACACCCCCATGCTACTACTAACTTTGTGCCAAATTTCATGAAAATCGGCCGAACGGTTTAGGCGCTATGCGCATCACAGACATCCTACAGACATCCTACAGATATCCAGACATCCAGACATCCTCCGGACAGAGAGACTTTCAGCTTTATTATTAGTAAAGAAGTAGCATCTTTTAAAAATATATCTTTGGTTCAACAACTTTACACAACTTAAAACATTTAAAATACTGCATTTTATACAAACATACAATGGATTTCAAGTAGAGCAAAGAAAGAAAACCATTATTATTGGTAACGTAAATCAGGGAAATTTCGTGAACTTAAATCAGGGAAATCAGGGAAAAGTCAGGGAACTTTTTTTCACAGTTCCTGTCGCCACCCTGTACTACTTTCAGTCACTGAAATTGATCGAATAAGCAAAAAATAATAATAACATGGACCCAGAAAATACTTTCATTTTCCCAACAGTTGTTTTTTAAATTAATTTTTTTAAATATCCGATTTTTCAAACAAGGCGTGGTCTTGATGACGTCACAAATGATGCACTTTGCCGCATCTTTCTACCGCGATTCTACGTTATGATAATCAAGAAGCGAATTAAAATTGCGCTCTACGCTTGCTATCAACCATATTGTTACCAATACACGTGAGTAAAGATGAGAATTAAATATTTTGCTCTGTGAATGGCAACACAGAATGGCATTTCATCATTTGTGAAGACATCGTACAGAAGCATAAACATTGAAAGCTCGCCGATTTAAGTAATTTTTTAAAAATATTAAATTTAAACAAATTATTTAAAAAATGGTCAGATCCTATTTTTTAAGCATACTTTTCCAGAAAAAAACTACTTTTAAAATTTTGAAAACGACTTCATTGTCACTATCGACAGGGAGTTGAGATGCTACAGTAAATATTGTATTGAGTTGGGGAAAGCCTTCGAACATGGAACTAAAAAGCTCATATCTCGTTTTTTATTCTACTTAGAAATTTCGGACAGGTGCCATCTTCAGCAGAAAAAAAACAACACAGCTTTCCGTTGACATATAATGTTAATATGTGCAAATATGTTTTCACCCCCATATTAGAGAATTTATATGAAAATATCCCCCTATGGGGGGTTTTCCCCCTCATTACGGGACGAAAAGTACCCTATGAGATATTCTAATAGATAAGTTACGTTATTGTAAAGTTTCATTAAATTCCATTCAGTAGTTTTTGCGTGAAAGAGTGACAAACATCCTCACAAACTTTCGCATACAAAGTAGCTTTAAGATAAGATGTATGAGACTGTAAAATTTAAATCAAATGTTTTTAAAATAGCTGAATGATAAAAATTTGAATCTGTTCACTTTTTACTACTCGTAAAAATGGTTTAAAAAAGAAAATAATAAATGATAATTCTAAGTAATATTCCATGTTCAAATGAGCTAATTTATTAACCTGAATAATTTTCGAATATGTTCAGACTATCCTCAAACGGTGTGTGTGTACGACTTTTGTGTATTTATTTTTTATTAAGTAGCGAAGTAGCGACTACTTTTCAAAAGTAGTTTGTAGTCACTACATTTAAAAAAGTAGTTGTAGTTGACTAAATTTATAAAAAAAAAAGTAACTGTAGTTTGCTACGAAAAAATGTAGTTTTTTCAACCACTTGTTTAGGGAAGTAGCTTCATTAGAAACCGTTTAAATCAAAATTATTTTATTTCATTGCCGTTCAGTTAAATTAATAGAAAATGGTATGAAAATTCATGCACTTCAGTTGCTTAAACAGTGCGAAGTAGCGATATTTTATAGCAAAGGCTTTGAACAACCAACATTCACTCTAATCTGCACACTCGAATACTGCTCTTGTACAACTAGATGATGTTTCTGCATGCTTTTTCAATTCTATCTCCCCGAACCCCTTTGTCTTTACTCGCTTTTTACCTTACTATGAATTAGTGAAATATACGAAGACAGTGTATTGGTATACACTGTTTTCAAACACTTCACTGATTCAAAATGCGGTTCACTCTTTTAAAAAATCTCAAGTAAAGGAGTATCTTCACTCATTGAAAAAAACAGCACTCTCAATGTTATATTAATTACTGGTGCTAATAACAAGTAGTCTTTGACTGAGAAATGCTTACTTTAATAAAAAAGATTTTTTTGTAAGTTTGAAAGATAATGAAAAGCGTTCCTGTTATTTGTAATGAGCTGTCACTCCAACAGATTTTTATAAACTTGGAAAAACTTTCCTTAATTCTAAAATTCGATATGCAATTCTTTCCTTCCTTTTTATTCCTCACATGCCCGTGACTCGTCGAAACTTCCAGCCACCTTCCTTCTGAGACGGCGATTCATCGATTTTAATTTTTTCCAACACTGGAACCGTGTGAAAGTAGAACCACTGTGAAGGGCAGGTTGACCCATCCGACATTTTGGTTCAAAGAATAGTTCGGAATCTTGTCATATGCACCATGTTTGCCTAAATAAAAGATAGTCTCTTGTTGTCATGTCCTGAAGGAAAAATTTCTGAAATTCAATACAAATTATTATTGTACTTTTACTTTTTTCTTCATTTAACATAGAAGCAGAAAAAAAAATCAACCAGTGGCAGTTTTTTAATTTTGAAAGATTCGCACGTTTCTAAGTCGAATGAATCCATTTTGACTGCATGAGCAAAAATGATTTTTTGTGGGCATTCTAGCTCAAAGCGCACTGCATAGAACTGTGTTTCGATAATTATCAGAGATTTTATGTACAGCTTCTGGTGTAGTTAATCTGAAAAATAACTTCCATCTAACGGATTTATTCTATAATGAAGAATTCACTCAAAACAAGCGTATTTACATAACAACATATTCAATTACTAATTCCACCCATACACACACACAGACGATTGCTTAAATACTTTCCAAGTTACGGATATTTGCATGCAGTTTAACAAATCACACTTAGAACTTTCATAACGACAGAAAAAAAAAAAAAAAAATTCCAATAAATCGAAATAAATTTGGTGCACTCATAGACTCATTATGAATTGCTGCCGATTAGTCTTTGGCTCCGATTGCTACACGGGAGGATGTGTGGTGCAATCAAACGTTTTTCCCGTTGAAAGTATAATTACTACGTTTCAAAAATTCATACAATTCATCGGGCGAAAATTGGTCTATTTGTGGATCTCAGATAAAAGAATTGCCGATTCCATTTCGGCGGATATTGATTCAAGGGGTGATGCAGACGAAAGTTTTCCCTCGCTACGGTGATTCGCCATTGGTTGACCAGGAGCCAGAAATTGACCACTCGAGCACTAAAATGAATAAAAACAAGAATACATAAGCAGATACTTTTAATTTGCTTGCTAGAACTAATTTCTATGACCCCATGAAATGCTGGTTATAATTTATAGTTGTAACTCTAGTTTTGATTGGAGGTTCGAACGGTAAACTTTCAAAAATATTTAGAAAGTTTATAGTAGGGGAGATAGCGATAGTTTTTAATACATTATTTAAGTAAAGCCAGAATTTTTTAAATTGTTACATTAGTTTACTTAAATGAAAAAAACACGAGTCTACAAAAAATTTATCGTTGCAATAATGAATTAAAAATTTTGCAATATGTGACAAAAATGGTAAAATTGTCTTATATGTAAGGGTAAAACTCGGTAATGTTATTGACTACGTATAAAAATAACGAAAAATATACAATGCTCGACATTGAAAATGCAACATCAAGACGGAGTGTTCAGAAATTTATGCAAATTTTAGAGTAGACGTACATCACTGAGTTATGTAAATGATGTGAAATGCGCAGCTCTCCGACGCACGTGAAATAAGATATAAGGTAAGGAACTTGCAGAGTGGGCAAGATTCGTGTCGTTATTACTGACTGGAGAATTATCGAAGAAATTTTGTCTTGGAAGATACGTGAAATCCCTAGTGAATGCCAGGCCGCCGTCAACGAAGGCACTTCCAGCAGACAGACGATTTTACGAGGGGTATGTTGATCGGACTGAGAAGGCGAGGTTGATCCGTACGTCAAATCGCAGTTGATACCCACATGCATGCGAGCACGGTGCGTCGGCTGTGCCGAAGATGGTTGTAACAACGAAATGTGGTAAGATTGAGGTGTGCAGGGGCAGCCAGAGTGACGTCAGAACACGTGGATCGACGCATCCACCGACAAGCTGTAGCAGACCCACATGTCACTTGTTCCTCGATTCTGCAGCAAGTGCAAGATACCCTGAATGTTCCCGTGTCAACCAGAGCCATTCCCCGTCGTTTGGTCGCACGTGGTCTGCAATCACGGCGTCCGTTAAGAAGACTGCCATTGACCCCACAACATAGACAGCAACGTTTAGTATGGTGCCGGACTAGAGCGACGTGGATGAAAGAATGACGAAATGTCGTGTTCTCAGATGAATCCCGCTTCTGTTTATCCAGTAATAGTCGCGGCATACGTGTGTGGCGTCGACGTGGAGACTCATCTATTCCGGCAGTAACTGTGGAACGTCCCACCGCACGACAACGTGGCATAATGGTTTGGGGCACAATTGCGTACAAATCCATATAACCTTTAGTTCGTATTCAGGGCACTATGACGGCCCAACGATACTTGGATAATGTGCTGCGGCCGATGGCAATCCTTTATCTTCAAAGGCTACCTAATGCAATTTTTCAGCAAGATAACGCCCGACCACACAGTGCTCGCATCTGCCAACATGCTCTCCAAGGCCCACAGATGCTTCCCTGGCCACCATATTCTCCTAAACTGTCACCAATCGAACATATGTGGGATGTGATTGGACGCCGTTTTCAGACTCTGTCCCTGCCTCGTTCAGAAGACGAACTGTGGCAAATGGTTGAAAGGGAATGGAGAACCATCCCTCTGGACACTATCCGCACCCTTATTAACTCTATGCCTAGACGTGTTTCTTCGTGTATCGCTCTCCGCAGTGGTCCTACATCCTACTGAGCCGACGCCTTTTTCGCTCTGTATTCTGCCTATCATTTTGAAATTAAGATCATTTATTATTCCTTGCTGTCTCTGTTTTTTTTTTTTTTTTTTAAACTTCACAATTTTCTGACCACTCCTTCTTGGTATTGCATTTTCAATGTCGAGCAGTGTATGTCTACCGCGTCCAAAGCGATGCCGTGCTGTGTCTACCACCCACGCCAGGTGCGAAAAAATCAGTCAATTTTGACTTAAATATATAAGTCTAAAAAAAATTTATAATTGTTTATAATGTATAAAATATAAAAACAAAAGTCTACCAGTTGTTTTATATGTCAAAGGCCTCGGTAGACGCCACGGAATGTCAACAGCGCTACTCAGTGTACCATTTATCGGGCAGCTAGCACTCGCTCAAAAAAGTTTGCTTATCGTCGCAAAATTTAAATAAATAAAGCTGCTTTTTTATAACAAATTGTTTAAATCTTATTTTCTTTAAAATTTTTAGTCTATCGTGACTAAGTCTTTGGTAGACGTTTTGCTTAAATTATAAGGTAGTTGGAAAAGTATGAATGATGTAAGCATATTATATATATATATATATATATATATATATATATATATATATATATATATATGATAGACATGAGATACATATTAAGCACATTTTAAATATAAAATTAAAGATTGAAAGAAAAATGAAGGAATAAACACTAAAGTGTACTGTAATGCCAGCGCAAAGCTGCTTGCAACAAAAACAGTACAAACATATTCATGAGTAAACAATCAATATAAATTGGAAATTGCAATAAGCAAGAACACTGAAACAACACCAAAATGAAAAAAGTGAACCAAGGAACGATACTTTTTCAAGAAAGAGAACCGGTTCTAAGTTCACAAGGCCCGTTCTGCTTAGCAAAATAGCTAAACAGAAAGGGCCTTGTGAACTTAGGGACCAGTTCTCCCATTGAGAAAGTATCAGTCCCTGGTTCACTTTTTCAATTCACCAAGTAGCAATCCGCTGAACCAATCAAATCAAAATCTTTGATAAGGTATCTGAACATATCGTTGCCTCAGAGCACCGGTAGGATATCTTAGTGTTATTCCTGGGATTAGATGTCTTACTGTTGCTCTGAAGCGATGATATGTACTAGGGTGGGTAAAAAAAATTTTTTTTTTCCTAATCAATTTCTAATAGCGCGGAAAACTTGCGCATTGGCATCCTAATAACGGGTAAAATAATTTAAAAAAATATTTAAAAAATTTGAAATCGCTCAAAAGCCCTCAAATTGAGAAAAAGTAGAAAAAATCGGCAAGTTTGTCGATCATTTGAATTCGTGCAGAAAGCCTTAAAATACCATTTTTAAAGTAAAAGTCATATTATTTCAAAAATCCTTAAGTTGACATGAAGCTAAAAAAATACACTATTAAACATACATTTTTATGTTTTAAATACATTTCTCTCTTGATGAAATGACTGAGGACTCACCACTTTCAGACCAGTCATTTCAAATTTTTCCAGCGGGGGGAAGGGGGTCAAAGAGTGCAAATTCAATGGAAGTTTCAACGGAAAACAGCAAAAGTCACGCGCACCTAAATGTAAATTTATTTATTTTTCAAAGCCTCAATGGAGGGGGGGGGGGGCAACGAACCACTCCTTGACTCCCTAAATTACAGGCCCTATCTCGTGGCGGTGGCAGCAAGTGGAGTCCTACTCACTGCCCTACCCAATCAACCAACCAATTTGGATGTCATTCATTATGCTGAAGTTCTTTAAATTCTGAATTCGAAACAAATGTTCTTGATCTAATCGTTATTTACTATGAAACCTTCTCGGTTTTCACTATTGCGACATTTTTCTTCATCCTCTGTCACAAATTTTGCTTACCTCTCTACCGATTGAGTGTGGAGCCAAATATTCAAGTTATGGAAGGGCTTTGGCTTTTAATAAATATTAAACATCCGTTTTAATGCTTTACTTATTTCTCAAGTAATTAGCTCTTAAGAATCCCAGACTCCTCAGTTAGTCCCAACGACTAACTGTGCTAACTGAGTGTTAGGACTTCAATGTTTCCCAAATTAGTGCAACAAGCATAATGCAGATACTGGAAAATTATAGTTAAGACCTACGCTTCTGTTTGGTTTGATATTAAGATGCATTACACCGTGAAAGACGGTCCGAAGATATACTAAAGGTCATTCAAACAAGAAATTTACCGAATAACATTTAAAGAAATCCTTGATACAGTCATTCATAGAAACTCGTTTATTCATAGAAACTCGTTCTTCATCCAGAGAATATGATGTAGCGACGATATTGGACTACACACAGCACATTCGAGAATTAGGCTACAGGAGAATCTAAAAGCATGAAATGAGCCGCCAGGATTCTTCAAGTTTTCATTAAATTATTTTCAAGCCGCTGATTGTCCTAAACTTATTGATTGGCTCAGTTGTACTCTGATACCACTACCATTGTTGTCAAATATAGCAACAGAAGGCTTTGAACTTCAGTGAAAGTCAAAGTCTTTCCATAAATTGAATATTTGATACTACCACACTCAAACGATAGAGAGATGTGCAAAACTTGTGACAGAGGCTGCAAGAAACTGTTGAAAGCATGAAAACCCAGAAGGTTTTCATAGAAATAGCAATCAGATCAAGAACATTTCAGGGGTCTAAGTACCTTCACCTTCAAAATTTTCAACGTTCTGAAAAAATTATATGTTATACAGAATTTGATTCTGAACAATTTGATACCTTATTTATTATCATACGCAAAAAACTTTACAAGTTATCGTAAAAATGCGTAATCTTTCCCCATACAGATTTATGTTAACAGCAGCTGTTTAAGCTTCTTTTTCTCAGGTGCCGGTTTCTAGTTTTGCACGCATGATATCTCAGAAAGTTTCATATATATATATACCCATAAAACTTTTAATGCATGTTTGTATGGTTTATTTTTATGATCTGAACCTAAATTTGTTGATTTTTTTTAATTATTTATTTATTTATTTTTTTTTTTTTTGAAATTTTATAAGTTAATATGAAAATTTTCTAAAATTTTGGGCGAAAATATTTTTTTTTTAATATTAACTTTCCTTTTTAGTTAAAATTTAGGTTCAGATCATAAATATAAACCAGACAAACATGCATGAAAAGTTTTAAGGAAATTTTTCAGAAACTTTCTGAGATAGCAAAACAAGAAACCGGCACCTGAGAAAAATAGGCTTAAACAGCTGTGGTTAACATAATTCTCTACGGGGAAAGGTTACGATAACTTTCATTTAAATAATTTCATTATAAATAAAATAATTAATTTCATTTTTACGATAAATTGAAAAGTTTTTTGCGTATGGTAATAAATAAGGCATCAAATTGTTCAGAATTAAACTATGCATAACATATATTTTTTCCAGAAAGTCGAAAATTTTGAAGGTTAAAGGTCCTTAGACCCCTTCATACGAAGTTAAACTTTAAAGAACTTCAGCGTAATGAATCACACCCAAATTAGTTGGTTGACTGAATAGGGTGGTGAGCTGGACTCAACTTGCTGCCGCCGCTACCTGGTTTTAGGCCCGTCATTCAGGCATTCAGAGGGTGGTTTTTTGACCCCCCCCCCCCAACCAAGACTTAGAAAAATAAATAAATTTACATTTGGGTGGCGTGAGTTTTGCTATTTTCCGTTAAAACTTCCATTGAATTTGCATCCTTTGACCCCCCCCCCTTGGAAAATTTTGAAATGACGGGCCTGCACTTAGTGAGTCCTCAGTCATTTCATCATAAGGGAAATGCATTTAAAACATAAAAACGGATGTTTAATAGTATATTTTTATAGCTTTATGTCAGCTTAAGAATTTTTGAAATAATATATGACTTTTACTTTAAAAATGGAATTTTAAGGTTTTCTGCGCGTATTCAAATGATCGACAGAGTGCCGCCAAGTTTTTTCTATACATTTTGGTAATTATAAATTGTATTTTTAATATACGTCTTTAAAAATTGCCAATTTTTTCTATTTTTTCTCAACTTGAGGGCTTTTGCGCGATTTCAAATTTTTTTAAAGAAAATTTCAATTATTAGGATGCCAATGCGCGAGTTTTCCGCGCTATTAGAAATTGATTAGAAAAAAAAGTTTTTTGTCCCACACTAATATGTACTCTACTCTGATAATTTTATAAATAACACAGCATTCATCGTTACGGTTACAGTAATAAAATTTCGAAATTTTTAAATTTCAGCCCAATTTTTTTTTTTTTTTTTTTTTTTTTTTTTTTTTTTTTTTTTGCTCAAATTGATCAGTGTATTGAAAAACCATGAATGGCGTTGGAACGAAATTGCCGTCTTCAAACATTTGCAAAGACGAGAATTATTAGTGCAAGTAGCAGTATAAAAGAGAAGGACTTTCGTCGTACTTTTCATAACTCGCTGGGTTTGACAGTAATACCAGTTACTAAACACTACGTTCAAATCACTGCTTGAGGAACAAACTTTTAGAATGCAGAGGAAAAGAGTTTCTTAAGTCGCTGCTCGAATTTGACAACTAGCAAATTTTGTCACATGTCGATCGTTCCAATGCCCTTTTGTGGTTTTTCAATACACTTATCAGTTTGCGCAAGTCAAAAGTGGTTGTTTTCTTTTGAAAATTTTGAGGTTCGTGCACTTATCCACCTTAACCTTGATCACTGCTTTATTTAAAATCATCATAATCTCGAGAGCATACCCTTTAATTACCATATCTAAAATTTTACAGCCATGGAAAAAATTAAAAGGACAGGCAAAAAGTCGCCAATTCTAGGCACCACTTGGTTAAAAAAGTATGCAAATATTTTCACGATAAAAATACATGAAATAAAACATTTTCAAAAAACTTTGCTTAAAAATTTTTGAAAAATAATTAAAATGCATGAATTTTTAAGGTTTTACTAGTTTGCCATTTGGAAAAAAAATATAAGGACGCACATTTATTTTGAGACCGGGAACAAAAATTTGCATATTTAGGCGTATGATATGGTTATTTAAAATAACCCGCAACTGTTACGCAGTTAGATTGTTCACTTTATCTCCTTCTTTATCAGGCCAAACAGAACACAATTCTCTGAATGTGAGAACAATTTTTGCGAACAAAAAATGTAGACTGAGTGGATGTGAAATTGCATGGACGATAACAGATACAAAACAGTAATTTATAATTATTTTGAAGAATCCAAAAAAAGTATGGCCAGAAAAAGCGTACAGGCAAGCTTCCCCCTCTTACTAAGCGCCAGAAACGAGCAATTGTTCATGAAGTTTGCTGAAAAAAACAAGAGTTCTACTCAAATTAAAAGATACATGACTGTACCTTGCACCAGCCGAACAGTGCGTAATATTTTGCAAAATAATTTCAATGTTACATATGCTAAACCATGGTCACATTCACCATTTACAAAGTTTCAAAAGAAACTTTGATTGTAATTCGCTAAAAAAAAACACGTTTCTTTTTGGTCTCGATGGAAATATGTCGTATTTTCTGATGAAAAAACTTTTATATGCACAGAATAGATGATTTTCACCATTACTGGCGTGATTTTCAAAACGAAACTTTTTTTTTCAGACGAAAATTCGGAGACAGTTTCGTGATGAGTGTGGGCAGGTTTTGCAGCTAATGGAGCACCACCAATTGTGTCCATTTGATCTCCCTTGATTTCAGAATAATATGTTGATTTGTTAGCTGAAAATTTATTACCTGAAGCACCCCTTATCACAAGTGGTGATTATTTTTGAATTTTAGCCGACATTTTTTTGCTCAAATTGATCAGTGTATTGAAAAGCCATGAATGATGTTGGAACGAAATTGCCGTCTTAAAATATTTGCAAAGACGAGAATTCTTAGTCCAAGTAGCAATATAAAAGAGAAGGACTTTCGTCGTACTCTTCATAACTCGCGGGGTTAGACAGTAGAACCCCGTGTCTACTGTCGTAAGTAGGCATCGTTTTTGGCGATTTATTTTGAAGGAATATTTGGGGAGAAATTTCTAAATGCCGCCAAGTTTGGCACCATTTGGTGACTTTTTGTACTTTTTTATACGTCATCACTCATGTAACCATAATCAACGTCACGTGACATCTGTGACGACGTCATCCACCAAACAGACAATCAGAAACGACCTACATGCGAACATTACATATATCCGTACATAATGTTGGATTTTAATGGTATAGATTTTAGTTTTTACTGTGTTTAAAAAGTGGTCAATTACTGGTGGACACTGGTCAATTACTTGAGGTAAGTGGTCAATTACTGGTGAAATCTCCTTTATTGACTTCTTCTGAAAATAATTTGAAACTTAGTAACAAAAGCAGAAAAACGATTAGTAATTGTTAAACCTAATAATTTTATTGACACGTAGAAAAGTGTTAATTTTTTTTTTTTTTTTTTTCCTGTGAAATTAAGTATAACTTGTAGAAACTACCACTAAATGGTCAATTACTGGCGAATCACTCCAATAGCTCAAGCAATAATGCCTTGTCTTCGGATCCAAAATGTCAGCTATCCGATCTCAGGAGACGAATTCTCCTTCCGAAGGTAACCAACTGGAATCGAGAGGGACATGAAAAATGAGACGTCAACGTCTTTCTCTGTTGCCCACGTCTACGCTAGAAGCCCTGTTCTGGGTCCGGAAAATGAATCAAAATGTAACTTACACGGATTCGTTAACTCACTCATAACTACTCGGGGAAATGATAAATTGACCTACGAAAACTTAATGGGCAATATACGGAGAAAAATTAATTTGGTGGAAATAGGCGAGGACACTAAAACATTTCTATTTTCAATTAATTTTTTTTTTCCCCTAAATTGAAAAAAGAGACTTTAACAGAACTATTTGTCCTTAAATTGCTCAATTATGTTGTGGTGTTCAAGAACCAGAGTGACATCAGAGTGAACGTAAGCTGATTATTCTTTTTTTTTAATCAAATTAAGTACTTAACTGTTATTTATTGCCTTTCATTTCCTTCACTTTGTTGATTGCAATACAAGTAAGAACCACTCATAATGTAAGATTAATTAGAAAGTCAACAGCCATATTTTAAAATTCGCATCTCGTTCTCAGTTCCGTTAATTATTGCTCAGTTCTATAATCGTAAAAACTTTTAGATCAGCAAAAACAGCAGAAAAAATGTGTGTCATAAAGACACACGAAAGAAGTGATACTTTTATCTTTTTTTTTCCCTCTTTTTTTTCATTCTGAACAGTTACTTCACCCGAATGTTTTCTCTCACTCCACGCTCTTGTTTTTTCTGCGTCTGACTTACGCATATTCCAAAACATTTGTATATTTCAACGAAGAAAGTAGATGTAAGCAATGATAAAATAAACAATGTTCGAAATACACTTTTTAATTGCTGTCAACAACAATGAAAGATAATAGTAATTATTAAGTTAATTCTGTTAATATAGGTTAACAAGCCACTTTCAAAGCTGAACTTAAACAATACGGATGAGTTGAGATGAATCAAAGAAATCTCTGCACTATTTAAAAAGTTAAACCACTGATATATGCTTGCTTAAGTTCATCCTTAAAATGAATTTGTTAAATTTATTAAACAGCTGACTTTATTATATCTGTTATTTTTCTTTGTATTTGGGAACCGTTGAAAAGCGAAAGCATTTTAAGTTTCTAATTACTATATTTTTCATTGCTTTTGGCAATAATTTATAACAACTACGTCACTTCCATCACACAAAAACGTTGCGGATCAGAATTTTAAAGCCCTCGCATAAAAAGTTTAACTTCAAAAAAGTCTATTTGCTTAAAAAGTGCGCTCTGCCGAGAACAAAAACTTGCCGTTTCTATTCAGAATGAAGCAGAACATGTACAAGAAGGTACTTTAAACACTGCACCACTTTTAATACTTTAGCTAAAAGTCAATTATTTAAATTTACTATTCTGGATTTTTTGCATTTTCAAAGGTGATTTATTTCTAGATCGAATAGATATATACTACAACAAAACCGACGCAACAATAGGAAAAAACACTCTTTAAAATATTGATTAAATTTTAACGTCTTAAACAACAGAATATTCAACTTTATTATTTCAAAATAGCTGTCTTAATTGTTTGGCAGAATCAGTATCTCATGTGCTGCCAATGCACATAATGCGCCTTTTTTGCTCATTTTTGTAGGCTTCTTATCTCTAAAAATTTGTTTATAAAAGTATGGCGCATAGAATCCCATTACAGTGAAAGAAAAGGCATTACTTCAAACATATATTTTAGAAACAATGATAATAGCCGTATAAACATAGAGAATAGATACTGTAAACATATTACGCTGCTGAATTTTATGTACTACTTTGTTGAAAAACTACGATCCTATCTACTTCGAGGCACAAAAGTATAGAAATTTCATTGTGGCAATAAGAAAATGTTCAACAAAAAAGTATATATTCCTTTTAAAGATGGAAAAGATAAAAGCACCCAGGTAACTTTCTGAATCAGTTTTTCAAAATATAGAAGTTTTAGTCGTGAAAAATCCTTGCTTTCGATAATGCATCGTTTGCTCGTATAACATCATTTGTGCGCAAGAAATAAGTTTGTTATCCTATTTGCCATCAAAAAGCTCTATTTTTCTAAAAGTAGAAGAGCGAAGAAGGTTAGTAAAGGGTTTTTTGAAAAAAATTCCGAGAGGTGTTTTTAAGGAATCATATAAAAGAAAAAAAAATCAGGGGCGAAATAAAACTGGACAAAAAAAAATTGCGCTAGTTTTGAAAACTTAGGTTCTATTCCAAGTCCAGCAAAAACATGATTTGACACCATATGTTCTCAGATGTGAATAAAACATTGTGAGATCGTTCTATATGTGGATATAAGAACAAAGGGAAATTTTTAACTTAATATATCAATTACTTTTTGAATGGCAGCACTTCAAAGTTTTCCCTAAAACTTGTCGTTTAGCGAAAACCGCAAATCTAGCAACCGTACATACATTACAGTTTTCACTGCAAAATATTTATATTTCGAGACAGTGACTTGATTTTTTTTTCTTGAGCAACCACGATTGCTAATTAATTGTTTTTATTTGACCGTCCTTGATGTCCGATTCCTTTTTCAACCCCACTGTCCTCTGCAGGCGCGACTCCTCTGGTCCTGAGCACTGTCCCCCGGAATCCGCTGCTCCTGGTCGGTAGCGTCCATGTCCTAGACAAACGCAGGCTCATAGAAACTCATGCACATACACACTCGCCAACGTGCATACACACAGGTCTACGCACACACACAAGCTTACACATACACAACTATACACACGTAACCGCCCAAGATGAGGGACAGGAACCGTTTCTAAAAACAAGCGATTGGGGTAGTAACCAATGAGTAGGGTCCTGTCGCAACACTTGATTGCGAAAAACATAATTTGCACTTAAAACTCTAGAATTCAAATTAATTTTAAAAATTCGAAAGGTTTTTTTTTTTTTTTTTTTTTTTTGATTGGTATTCAATTGTAAAGTCCAATTTATAGTTAGAGTTAAGATTTAAAAAAATTGAAATAGCTAAAAGAATATTTAAACAGCAAAATTGAGTTCAATTTCGGATATTTACTTGTACTGAGAAAGTGCTAAATAACAAGTTTAGCTCTCCAAAACTTTTAAAATCCAATATATTCCCAAAAACTAGATTAAATATGGTACAAACTTATGCAATAAAATTGGTGGGGTTTGAGTTTTGATCAAGTTAGAGATGACCAAAATTGTACTTTTGAAGTGTATAAAAATCAACCAACAGTGTCTTCTACTAGATCAAAGAATACACTAATAAATAAATTCAAGCATTCAGTACTATTAGGGCATGTTTATTAGATAAACTAAATTGAAGAAAAATATATTAATATTAATATAAGCTTTTTTTTTTTTTTGGAAAATATTTAGAACGATAACTGAAGGTAAGAACTCTCAACTTCTAAGGTTGGGCTGTTCTATCATTCATCATATATGCAGCAAAATAGCCAGTTTCTAGGGGAAGTGAATGTATTTATTAGCTCTTAGAGACGTCAGCTTCATCTTCAGCTTCAAAAGGTTTAATCATGTTGTAAGTTAAAATCTTACAATTATTCCACAGCGGTTTCTTGGAAGTCCTAGCTTTTACCACACAAAATCTGATCGAGTGTCGAATTGGTTTTAATTTTTATCGTTCACTTTAATCTTGATTATCTGAAATTCTGTAAATCGAAAACTTATTTAACCTCGCCAATTAATTTTTTTTCTTAAATTTTTGCAAAGCAAGCAATATCAGTTTAAAATCACAATTATAAGTCAATCGTTCTGCAGGCGCCAAGTTATGCAGACAATTATTTCTCTTCAAATCATTTTTCAACCACGCCCGCGGTAAGTTTTTGGAAAACTGAATAATTCTAAGTATGAAAATGCTACGCATTAAACTCGAAAAAAAATCTAAAGGTATTTTGTAAGTACTTAAAGTTTAAGGGTAAAAAAACACTGTGGATTGTATCGTTAATAAAATTGTTAACGAGAAAGTGTTCAAAATTGTTACTTACTAATTTTACTTTGTATTTTCTGGCTTGTATTACATTCATTGAATGTTTTTTTAATGAATTTTATTAATATAGTCGAAAACATCTAGTGTAGAAGTCTATTTGTCAATGTAAAAATGTTTAGAGCCTGAAATAAAGTTTGTGAGTTCTTCTGAGAAAACTTTTTTAAGTACTCTTTTTTACCCGGAATTTTCGATTTACCGAAGCAAATAAAAGAGATCACCTAAAATTGCCTGTCAGAAGGCCTCTGAAACTTATCTCAGCTCTTAAAAATGTTTATGCTTACAAATATGCAAATATGACTTCTGCGTATGGTTTTCTTCTTCTATTTTTTTTAAATATACTACTATAACGATGAAAAATATTCAATAAATGTCATACAAGTCAGAAAATACAAAGACAAATCAATAAGACATAATTTTGTAAATAATCTTCATAGTTATATTAACAAAACAATCCACGGTGCATTTTGTTTTTCAACTTAAAACCTAAATACGTAGTTACAAAACAATCATTTACTAAAAGAATTCACCTTCTATCATTCTGTAATTTATCAATTTAAAAGTTACTTCTTACTGCCGATGTTAACTTTAAAATGACATTGTATGCTTTGCAAAAAAATAAATAAATAAATAAATAAATAAATTTTTGATAAACCAACATAATGAAACAAATTTTCCATAAGAGGATGAAGTTTAAACACAAAAACATAAATTTGACAATCGGTCACATTTCGTGCGATAAAGACCGGAAAATTTTGTCCTAAGAAAATAAGATAGAAAAAAGCAAAGATCAAAGAGACAATAATGTAGACACAGGTTTAGACTGACTACCTTTCGCGTGGACAATTGGCAAGCAACCAGCGAAGACAAAAGCAAATGAATGAATCCAGTAGATCGGGAAAAGGTTCTTAGTTCGTAAAATATAATATGGTTCAGAAATTAGTGATTTGGTTTTATGGAAATATATTTCTAAAAAGAACAAAGCAGTTGTGACTTCCAAGAGTCGTTGAGAAATAATTGTAAGAATTTAATTTATAACATGATTAAAACTTTTGAAGATGAAGCTGGAATTTCTAGAAGTTAGTAAATGCATGCACTTCGCCTAAAAACTGGCTATTTTCCTATATATCCGATGAGTGATAGAACAGCCCAACCTTAAAATTTGCGAGTTCTCAACTTCAGCTGTCGTTCTAAATATTATCAAAGAAAAAAGAAGCTTATATTAATACTAATATTTTTTCTTCATATTAGTTTATCTAATAAACATGCCCTAGTAGTACTGAAAGTCTGAATTTATTTATTAGTATATCCTTTGATCTAGTCAAGGACACCTTTGGTTGATTTTTGTATATTTCAAAACTACAGTTTTGATCATCTCTAACTTAATTTAAACTCAAAACCCCACAATTTTATTGAATAAGTTTGTACCATTTTTAATCTAATTTTTGGGAATATATTGGATTTTTAAGGTTTTGGAGGGCTAAAATTGCTATTTAGCACTTTCTGAGCACTAGTCTATGACCAAAATGGAACTCAATTTTGCTGTTTAAATATTTTTTAGCTATTTAAATTTATTTAAATCTTAGATTTAATTATAAATTTGACTTTACAATGCAATACAAATCAAAATTCAAACAAAAACTCTCTATCTCGAAATATAAATTTTTTATATTGAAAACTAATGTATGTACGGTTGCTGAATTTGCGGCTTTCGCTAAACGACAAGTTTTTGGGAAAACTTTGATGTGCTGTTGTTCAAAAAGCAATTGATATATTAAAATAAAAATTACCATTTTTTCTTATATCCAGATATAGAACGAACTCACGAAGTTTCATGAAAATCTGAGAGCCTCGGGTGCCCACCCCTTTATGATTTAATATGGAATGACCCTTAGTCTAGTATATTAAGTAATATTTAATTAGTTGATTCATTAACTAATTCAACAAAAAAAATACGCATAAACAGGGCTGTAACCAGACTTTTGTTTCGGAGGGGGTTTTACTAAACACATTTTTCGAAACATTTATATGCTCTATTATATTTGATGTCATGTGTATTCTATTGATTTTTGTTACAATAGATTATCTAAATGGTGGGAGGGGATGTTCTTACAAAGCACCATATTGCTACATAATAATTGAATTTCTCAATGACTACCTTAAATTACCATAAACACACAATGAGTTTGTAAAATTTTTCAGTCATACTAATCTCATTTCACGAAATAAAATTAAAATAATAATAATAACATTTTTTTTTTTGTCCCCAAAATATAAATAAATAAATAAATAATGGAAAGCATTTCCTTGGATGAAAAATTTCGGAGAGGGTTTGAGCCCTATAAACCACCCCCTTGCATACGGACCTGTGTATAAGACATGAAAAATACATTCTAATTTTTAATTAGTATTATTGTGTTTGTTTCCAGAAGAGCTGTACAAGGTGGGCCGAAAAAATCGAATTTCTCTAGAGCACTTAGCCTTAGTGCGGAAAATTCGTGACTCCCTAACACTAATGGCTGTGCAAATTTATGTCACTCTGAGTTAATGTCTTCTGCTCTAACAAGAGACTTGAATTTTTGAGATTTTTAGAAAAACATCAAATAAAGAAAAGATTTACAAAATATTCTAAATTTCGCTGAATTTTAAGGCTTAGTGCGGCAATTTTTTAACTTCCTAACACAAACTACTGCGTAAAATTTCAAGCCTGTGAGTTAATTCTTTCTGCTATGGCAAGAGGCCTGAGTTTTGAGAATTTTAGATTAAATTCCTTAAATGCGATGGCTCATTACTGAGTAGCTACATACCTAATACGCTGAAATGCTTCGAATTTTTAATTACATCAACGACATCAGCCTACCCTCTGAACCAAGTCCGTCATTTAAAATTTTAGCGGAAAGGAGGTCAATACACCCTCCCCCCCCCCCCCCCCCACACTGAAAAAAACTAACGCTTTTACATATAAGTGGGCGTGGTTTTCTGGTTTTTCGATAACATGTCGTTGAGTTCACGCACTTTATCCCCCCCCCCCCCTGAAAAAATCGAAATAACGGGTCTGTCTTTAATTTTATAAATTCTTAGCACAAATTGTTATGCAAAATTTCCTCTATCTCTGGTTTAATTTCCTCTGCTCTGGCAAAAGATCTAAATTTCAATGGATTTCTTTTTCGTGTGGCTGGGTAGAGATACAAAATTTACAAGGTCTTTAATTATATAATCTGTTTGCATGTAAGAACAAGTTCGATTAAAAATCAATGTTTTTCTACGCTTACAAAAACTCTCTGGGAAATAAGAAAAAAAACTGCATTTAGGATATAGATTTCTATTCATTAAGAAAAAATTATAAAATTACTTATAAAGTTTGTAAACTATGCGTTATTAAGACTACAAAATGAACCTCTGAAAGCAATTGATTGACGGAATCAATTACATTGATAACTGTTTGGCAAGTATCTTGATGCAAAAGAAATTCTCATGCATGCTTAGCTCCGTCTCTAATAGAATGGTGGGTTTTTATTCTAAACTAGAATAGAGTATATACATTAATAAACGCGACTAAGATTTGAAATTCAGTTGGTGGTTTTATTGTTGAAGTGTACAATCTCAATATTCTATTAACTATTTTCAGACAGCGAGACATATTTGGCGCACCCAGATCGCGATTAGCAAGATAAGGAGAGCATACGACTTATTTTACGGCATGTGATCTTATACATATAAAATCTGAGTATCTATCTATCTATCTATCTATGTCCAAGCTTCTTCTCCCGAACGACAGTGAACTGACCATCGAACCAGGTATCGATGGATTCGTCATCTTCCCGTCTTCATGTTTGGCTATTTAACATAATCCTCCGATAATAATTAGCGGAGATATCAATTAAAAACTATTAATTATGACTCTTAGATTTCAAAATCAAATCCCTATTTTCCGAAGGCTTTCCTCCATTCAAATTATTATTCAGTGCTTCATCTCAACTTTCCATAACAATGCTTTTATTAAAATGTATAGCGGGTGAAGAAAATCATTGAGATGAAAGATCTGTTGCCATTTTTTTTCTCGAATATGAACAGGTAAATTTTTTTTTTTATTTTGAGGCTTTTCCTGTAATCAGGGGATTTAAAATGTTTACTTTTTGGGGTTTTCCGCAATCTGCCGCAAAATTTCAGTGACTTTTTTTTTTTGGTTCAAGCCTGATTGTTAAATACGCGTCACATGACATAACTTTCATTTTCGAGGAGGACCGTGCACGTCGTAAAGTAAATGAGTGATTTACAAGTTATTTGAGTTCTTTGAGGGTTTGTACCTGGAAAACGGATTGATGTAATTCTTGTACGACCATGTGGATAGAATCCATCCAAATATTTATCTGAGTGGTATGTTGCATTAATAAACACCCGGGCAACGCCGGGTAGTAGACTATTTTATGTAAAAAGCGGATTGTTATTGTGCATAAATATTTCCGATATAGTCTATCAGATGTAATTCAGTTTAACGTGAGTAAAGATTATAGTTGATAATGCATATATTTTCCCCTTTTGTGCTGACTGAAAATGTACTCATAACTTGTATCATTGATAACGATTATTAACGTTGATGAGGTGTTTTGGCAAAAATATGTTTTACTGGTGTTTTGCAAACCTTGCTTTACGCGCATTTATTTATTCCTTAACGCGTTAGAAACTAGTGTCAGTGTACTACAAAAGCATCAACTGGACTGCTCTTACATTTTTTAGGTAGCCCGTGCAACGCCGGGCACGCAGCTAGTATTAGTAATAAATACTGTTAGTCTTTATTCAATATTGTCAGTTCAAAGTGCAATCTAATGTCTTAAAATCAACTATGGGACGCTTTTCAAAGTCGCACAGCCTTTGTCTAATTTTACTAGAGAAAGATTTAGAGCCTGACTGACGTTGAACCATCAAGAAACTGGAAGAGATGCCGCAATGAGAGTTCGTTAAGACGTAAAAGGAAAATAAGCTTTTGCTCCAACTAGCGAATAATTCCAGCTTTTAATCTAGTGAATTGAAAATATTTTGAAATATGCATCAGATACAACAGACAGCTTCTAACAAATAATTAAACAACGTGACTACCTTATCATTTTTCCCGTATAAACAACGAAATAAAGCCTGTTTCAGTTCAAGACCAGCCTGTTATCTCGATTTTTCCCAGGGGAGGGGGGACACTCTGAAATTTTTATCAAAAACTACAAAACCACGCCCACTTAGATGTAAAAGCGTAACTTTTTAAAGTAAGGGGCATCATTGACTCCCTTCACCCTAATCCCTTAAAGGAAGGACCTGGTTCAGAGAGTGGCCTTATGCCGTTGATGTGATTAAAAATTTGAAGTATTGCAGGTACTACTTGTGCTACTTTGTAATGTGTCGCTCGAATTTAGAAAGTTTTATGTAAAGTTATCAAAATTCAGGACTCTTGCCAGAGCAGAAAAAATTAATTCACAGGATGTAAATTTTACGCAGTAATTTGTGTTACGAAGTTAAAAAATTGCCGCAGTAAGGCTTAAAGTTCAGCGGAAGTGTCTTGCCGGAGCAGAAGAAAAAGAGTGTTTTTTTAGAGGCATATAACTTTAGGTTCAAATAAAACACAGTTAAATGGTATTAATTACCATGAATTTGATTCCATTCGGAAGATGATTCTTTGCCATTTTTATATACATATGATATCCGGCATATGGCCACTTCGGCCGGCACAAAGTCCAATCGGGAAATCCAATTTTCTCACTTTTTTCAGCAATTGGAGGCCGTATGTCAGTGATAACGTAGCGAATATTCTCTTCCAAGATGTCAATCGTGTTTGACTTATCGGTGTATACCCGAGGCTTCACATAGCCCCACAAAAATAGTCCAGCGGTGTTAAATCGCATGATCTTACAGGACGAATCACGGGTCCATTACGCAAAATTATTCGTTCACCGAGCGTTTCTTTCAATAAATCAATTATGACGCGTGCTGTGTGGCATGTTACACCGTCATGTTGTCTATTCATGATGAAATGGCAAATCAAACACAAAACAAGACACAGCTATCAAAATGGCTCACATATCAGTGTTGCCAAGTTAAAGTTCTACACCTCTAAAAAAACACCCTTTATTATCTCAGAGTAACGAAATTTTTCACAGTAATTAGTGTTAGAGAGTCACAAATTTTCTCTACTAAGGCTAAGTACTCTTCAGAAGTTCAATTTTTTCGGCCCACCCTACTATTCATCTCATTTAAACGATAGTGACACAGATCAAGAGGAAGTTTTATTATGTTTGTATTGTTGTTATTGATGTCTTTATCTTTTATACCTATAACATTTACAGAGGAAAGTTGGCAAAGATGGGACAGTTGCTTAAAACACGAAACTCTTATCGTAGTTGAGGACAGCATAGTGAGCTCTACCGAAGCAAAATTCTACGATCCGACCTAGACCAAAGTACCCTCATCGAGTTTCCCACTCAACTATTTTATACAATACTAGAGGACCCGACAGACGTTGTCCTGTTCAAACTTTGTAAATTGAAAAGTTAAAAAATTTCGATAAACTATCAAGTGTTTGAACCGTTTTGTTGAAAGAAATATGTAAAGAGAAAATGTTTTTAAGATACTTGGTGCCATAATACGTACATTTATTACACCTTGATTTATGTAATGCCCACTGAGCAGTTGTTTCATTAACTATTTTTCTTCGCGTACCCAGGAAAGATCTTTATATATTGCATGGTTTGTTCCTTCAGCCATACTCAAATGATAAAAATCTTCCTCTGATATTTAGTGTAAACAACTAACTACCCTGTACATCTAGAACAATTGGAAGTCCCGGTGCAACGTCCTAAATATGAAAAAGAATTTGACTATCGCAAAGCAATCGTTTAAAAAATAATAAAGGAAAGCACTCTCTCCCCCTCCCCTTCCCCTGCCATTGTAAACTTGAGAAATCAGACACCAGTTACTTTTTTTTTTCAAGAATATAAGTTAAATAATTGGGGGAAGGGTGTTCCGTATTCAATTCCCATTGGGATTGAACACTAAATATGTTTAGAAACTGAATTATCAAAAAAAAAAAATAGTGACTAAATTAAGTTATTTTGGTTAAAAATAATATTAAGGTAATTGATTCAGCTATTAAAGTAGCAAAATATATTTAATTTACTGCTTGCTACGTAGTAAAACTTTGGTAACACCCATTAGTAAATATTAACAGGCGGCGAAAATTAATCATCCATATGCCGCGAGAATTCTTGTTCAAGACAAAGGCAAAACCTTTGCTGTGAAAATACATCGGTCACGAAAAAAACCACATGACCTGTGACGCATTCCGCCCGCTAACGTAAGTTGGAGTACGCATCCACAACGCGTAAAGTTCAAAGTTACTTGAATATCTCCGGGACCCCTGATCAGATGCAGACCAAATTACCATGGGACCATCTGGGAAGTATACCCTTCCAAACAAAAAAAAAGGTTTTTCAAATCGGTCCAGTAGTCTTGAAATAATCCGAAAATATACATAAAAAGCCGCATGATGAAATCATAACCTCCTTTTTTGAAGTCGGTTAAAAATAAACGTCGTTTTTTCAATGCATCATTCCCTTTATACGTAACCACGGACAACCAGAAGTGATAGGTTGCTTTCTTTGCATTGAAACTCTGTTAATAAGGAAAACACATTTACAGAATTCGTTTAAGCAATATTCTGAGAAACTGTAACGCATAGCATTATGAAGCGATTCATACCATCTTAGATTTTTTTTACCAAGCTGTTATTCATCTTATTCAAAGACCAAATCTAGAATTTTTCATTCCAAAGTTGAGTCGATCAGATTCTACCAGCCTCTAAAAGCTTGTGTGCGGTATTAAAAACTAAGCGGATTTTTGAGACATAGAAATTGCTGCGTCCCACAACTCTTTCCGAAAATCGTTTACCTCCAATTTTATATGAAATACAGAAGGGTCTAACTTAATATAATAAACGATAAATTTGCAGCAACTAGTTGCCTCAAGATCAATGAAGGTCACAAAAAAGTGGCATTTTCAACGTATCTTTTTTTTTTTTTTTTTTTTTTTTGCAATTTTGAGATCTAAAAACAGCTTGTATATCTCTGTTTCTACTTCAAAAGTAGTGTCGTTTAAAAAGAAAATATAAGCACTTTTAAAAAATTTATAAATTTTTGTGGCAAAGTTCAATGTGTTTTCAGCTACATTAGACCGAAATATGGAAAATTTCATATTTTAACGATATTCAAACTGTGGTAACTTTTTACACGAACAATATATTGAAATTTTTTTTTTCGCTATTATTATACTCTATTATATGTATTTGACAGTAAAACATGTCTATGACAGTAAAATCCATTAAGGCGAAATGTTTAGATTTTTTTTTTTTTTTTAACGACAGTGAACTGACCATCGAAGCAGATATCGATGGATTCGTAATCTTCCCGTCTTTATGTTTTTCTATTTAACATAATCATTCGGTAATAATTAGTAGAGATATCAATTAAAAACGATTAATTATGTCACGTACATTTCGACATAAAGTCCCTATTTTTCGAAGGCTTTCCTCAAATTATCATTCAGTTCTTCACCTCAACTTTCTGCAGCAGTGCTTTTATTAAAATTTATAGCGTGAACAAAATCATTGAGATGAAAGATCTGTTGCCATTTTTTTCTCAAATATGAACAAGTAAATTTTCTTCTTTTGTTTTAAAGGCTTTTCCTGTGATTAGGGGATTTAAAATGTTTACTTTTTGGTTATTTGTCCGCAATTTACCACAAAATTTTACTGATTTTTTTTTTTTTTTTTTGTTTAAAACTCGTCACTTGACAACACATTTATTTTCGAGTTAGATCGAGCAAAGCTGGGCGACGCAGCTAGTACTAATACTAAAGTTTGCAATATAAAGTGATATTGTTATTAGTCGAATACCGGCTTTTTATTTTGATTGTCAATAATATTACGTTATTCTGACACCATCCACCTACAAACTAGAATAGTCATTCCGTTTCTTTCTTTTTTTTAATTTAAGGTTATAATTATTGAAATTAAAAACATGCCTTCAGGCAAAGCGGGTATAGGATTTAATCATATATTTATTTATAATTTCTTGACTCGTGTGCTGACTTAGATTTTCTATTTGAATAGTATAAGTATAACTTTAAAAAGTTTTTTTTAGGATGGCAATTAATTAGTCTATTAATTTAATCAGTTATTTCTTTACTTTTATAAACAAATGTGCTGACTTTAATTTGGATTAATAAAACTGTTTTATCTTTTTATACTGGTAGGTAGCTAGTCAACTATTTTAATCATTCATAACTTCATATTTGATTGGAAAATGTACCAAATCACAATTAATTAAACTTACGCACTTTGGGCCCCCTGGTAGGGCAAAGCGGATTTTTCAAGTGTTTGAAATGTTTGATAATAAATATAAATATTGGGTTTGAACTAATGCAAAAATCACTTTTTATTTTGAAGTTTATGAACCCTGCTAGGAAAGAAAACCGAAGTTGTTACAATAAAAATCCAAAAAAGTTTCGAGCGTTCTTTGAAAACGTACCCGCTTTGGGCCACCCTCCCCTATTAATACCGGTATTTGAAATTTCTCAAAAAAAAAAAAAAACATATTGTTTCGTTGCCACTTTTACATCAGTTCGTACAAAAATTGTATCATTTATGAAAACGTATTGTGTAAAATGAAAAAACAAAGGTCATAATAAAAAATTAATAATAGTAAAAAGCATTATGCATCGATTGAATTGTTTCTGAGCCTAGAACTCATTTAGTACTCTACTTTCCAACAATTAAAAGTACTCTTTCTGAATTCACGGAGGTAGGTGGTACCGTTATCAATGCGCAATACACCTCCTTTAATTGTCTAGAAGTCTTTCATCTTCAAATAATTCAATTTCTTGCTTTTTTTTTTTTTTTTTTTTTTTTGATAAATCCTTTTTTGTGTGTGTGTGTGTGTGTATATTTCTTTTATATCGTGCGTATTATTATTTATTTTCTTCATTGATAGCTAGTTGTAATTTCTTCAATACTTTTCTAATATTAATATCATTTTTTCTTGAGCAGGAGAGGTTTGAGTCCTTTGGTTTGAAATTTACGATAAACTTGACTAAATTTAATCTTGTTAGTTTCTCATATTCGTTTTCACGTTCTTTTCAAAATTCTTTACAACTACAATTATGTAAATATCTGAAAATATGTTTCAAATGATTATGCTTAACCTCTGTGCAAATTTGCAAGGCACTAAATGTTATCTTGCTTCTAAATATTATCTTGCCAAGCATAAAGCAAAACAAGACAACAAACCAATACCGATGACCACAAATTACCATTTGTTTTACTAACAAGAAAAAGGTTTCTGCCGAAATTCAGTATAATTGAGACAAATATTTAAAGAAAATATCATAAAGTATTACTGCAATTGATGGTTGGAATAAATTATTCGTAGAACAAATACATTCGAAATTATACTGGAAATTAGCTTTCACAAAAGGGAAAGAGTGATCAGCGAAATAGAAAAAATAAAAACATGGCGCACAAAAATGCGATTCATCTCTCCATCTAGCGATGAAAATGTCATTTTGCGATCTTTCCAGTACTTTTGTTTCATGAAATTATATTAGTTCGCGATTTTGAAGCAAAATTTTTACATCAATAGATTAATTTTGGTTATGTATCATGGAAAAAGAAATGCATATTAAAATATAAGTAGATATTTAATAATATAAAATGAAAATTCTTTCATTAAAATTATTTATTATTTTCAGCTAATATCGAAAATACCTGTATTTCATTCAACAAATATCGGCATACCGGTATTGCAATCACTAAACATATTGGACAGACAATGACAATTTTAAATTTCTTTTAATATTTTGAATTTTAATTTAATACTACTCTCTTCTGAAACATGTTGTCCGACAGTCTGTGACTGTTTGGCAGATTTGTCATTGTAGTAAAAGAAATAAGAATATTTAAACTAAAACTATGATTTGGGCATGTCCATGAAACTAGGGACATCACAGTAAAAAAAAAAACTTCATAGTATCAGATTTTTTGTCCTTCATATAAGGTAAAAAAAAAAGGCTGTATTTTTATAAAACTATGCGAAAGAAGTTATAAACACATTTTTGTAAGTTTTATAGGAACATTTTGACAACACATCTCAGTGCCCATTGTCGTTGTATAAGCGATTCTAAAAGTTAATCATTTTTTTTCCCTCAAGAAATTAATTGTTATGCCTACAATCTTATTTTTTTATTGAAATTTAGTTTACATAAGAAGAAATTAGATCAACAAAGAAACTTTAAACTGTTATAATTGTCTTGTAAGAATTGTTTTCAAACTGGATTTCATACTAATGTAATATCAGTCACAAATTGTATAAAAGTTTGCATTGCTTAAACAAAAACAAACCCAAGTTTATTAAAATCTTATTCTCTTCATTTATGATGATCTTTTTAATATTAATTCCATTAAATATTTAGAAATTGTTGAATTTAATCATTTAAAACGTATTTAAAATATGTAACATCAGTCACATTTCCCTTTTCGTTAATAAACTTCAAACAAATTGCACAAATGGCATTGACTGCTGCAGAAAGGCAAACAAGGAGGCTAGATAAATTAAGAAATAAAGGAAAACATGAAAATTACAAAAAGTAAAACAAAGTAGAGGCTAAAAAGAGTGGATGATAAAAAGTAAATAAATGAATTTTAAAAAAACACCTAGCATCATTACCAAAGCTAGTTCAGAATAAAATAAAATGAGAAATTAGAAGAAGTAGAACAAGAGTGGAACAAATTTAAATTATTGAAGTCCCAGGTTAAAATTAGCAGCTGTATTACCCCTCTTTAAAATAATGAAAACTTGATAAAACCTGTCAGCCATTCAAAGAACTCTTTGTTATATCTTCATAAAAAGAAACTGCAGCTGTAAAAAATTTTCCAGCATGAAATTCGACAAACAGGTACTCCTAGTTCTTCATGAATTGCATTTGAATAAAAGTGCATCGATACAGAAATATTTCTAAATGTAACAGCTTTATGCAAATTTCACAGCTATCAATATCCGACTTGCAGTCATGTTATAAAGAGTTATATTTGCATAATATTTTTTTTTAAATTAAAAAGCTGTAGCAGGTGTTCGGCAACAACCCCCTTTTTTACAATAAAGGAGGGAATCACTTCCAGCAGAAAATGTTCCAAAATTGTTGACTCCAACTGGAGAACGGGTTCTTGTAGAATATGACAAACAATTGTATCACGAGAAGTTAGATGCATTGAAATTGAAAAATAGGAATATTTAGTAACTGTCAAGATTCAAGCAGTAAAACATTTGAAACATCCTGTCAATGTGGATGGAATTTCTTATTCACATGAAAAAGGAATAAAATATTTAGCGCACTAGATGCAGTAAATGCAAGAGGACTTTTTATTTTATGAAATACATCAAAAATATAACTTTTAAAACTTAATAAATGTAATTTTCTTGTAATTTAAATACAATTTCACAATTTTTAACAAAACGTATTTTAATTTAATTTTATTTTCAGGGCGAAATAATTTATAATTGCAGAAATTTATTGTAAATCTAACATCAGTTACAAAATCTTTGTATCATCGGTCAATGGTGTTCAATAATTTTTATACTTTCAGTTTTTGAGCTTTTTCAATGAAACAAAGTGGTTTCATCAAGTCTAAAATCTCTATTTTAAGGGGAAGAAATCTGTTTAGGTTTTACGTTATTGTTTTGAAAATAATTTCAAATTATATATACGTCACTTTTCTCAGTGTCTCTTCTGCGTAGAATCAGTCACGTTTATTTATTCCCCTTAATTTCATACAATAAAATTTTCCTCAACTCTAAAAACAAGTTTGGGGGCAATGATGTACCGTATCATGATATTTTAGATCAATTTCAGAAGCAACAACATTTAATTTCAGGACAGTGCTGAATTTGTAAGTTAAAAATATAGTCAAATTATAACGTCAGTGACCGTGAACTGACCCATTTACCGAAACTTAAAACACTTAATTAAAACACAAACATTTACATGTGGAAAAAGCTTGCCTAGACGAGACTAGTTCACGCTGTGAGCGTGCAATCAGCACTGAACGAAAATACGAAATTGAATAATACTTTGGACTCTGTACCCTGCACTGTCCCTATTGATACATAAAAAGTTTTAATTGCTTCATAAAACATTTAAAAAAATTAATTGCAATAATTGTGAAAAGCGATTAACGTACAATAATTCAATTAAATAAATTGCAAAGTGCAATTACTGGTTTAATTGCGATTAATTTAATTGAAATTACTTTTTCAATCGATTAACACTCTAACTGAAAAAATAATTGATTAGTGCCCAACACTGATTGTTGACCGCTTTTTCGTTTCTTCATTCCCCTGAAATGGCAGTCTTACCAATAAAAGTTAAGTACCGCATTCAGTTCAGCCTCGTCACAATAAAGCCTTTTCCCTGCAGTTTAAACATTACCAAAACATATCAAATTATCATGCCGTGGCGCGAGTTTCATTGTCGATAACGTCAGAAGCGTTACTCGATCATTGCTATTATATATATGATAATATTATTATTATTACTACTACTATTATTATTAGTATTATTTAAGACTAAGAAACTAAATGATTCTGCAAATGAGTTTTCTTTACCAACAGAGTTTCGATGCAAAGAAAGTAATCTGTCACTTCTGGTTTACTTTGGTATAATTGTTTTCCTTAACAGCAGATGCAAAGAAAGTAACTGATATACGCCACACTAATAATTCGTAATGTGTTTGTTTAAAATCGCAGTGTCAGCAGAAGGAAAAGCTTGTCATTGGTTATGTATGAAGGGACATTATACATTGAAAAACGGTGTTTATTATAACAGGTAGGTGAGCCATAGTTAAGTTTTGTTGATCTTCTGTTTGGGTGAATTCTTTTATTCAAATTTTTATATTTGGTACTACATCTCAAGTTAAATCATCTTTGTAATTCAGCTTTTTTATTCTCAAATTTCAAAACTTTGCTTGCTTGTAGGCCACCTTCGGAGATCGGAGCGTTCTAAAGGTGACCCGGATGTAGAAGTCTTTTAAAATGTGAAATTTTAGGAAAGGATGTTTTGGGAACTAATGTTTGGACTTCATTCTTTTACTGATTTTTTAAAACTCAAACTAATCAAACTGGCTTATTAATTATCTGTAAAGCACAAATAAAATGTGCTGTATATTACGAAATTTGCAACACAATGAATATAGTTCCATATTGCAAAAGATATTGATCGAAATAAGAACATATACTATCATAATATTGCACTCTTTTTTTAAAAGAAGCAATTTGTTAAAAGTCGTTATGCAACTTCTCCAAAGTCTGGAATTACGACAGTCATAAAAGAGCAAGAACTTTCTCGCCTCGTGGCAAACTGGCAAGAAAAAGTCAGTCGAGCGTAAGATGAAAGGGATCGGTGTTCTTTATCGCCATAGTGTTGATTAAAGAACTATTTGAGTGTAAAAGAGACTGGGCTGTTTTTGTCTACACTGCAGCAACATTTTGTTCCATTTCAGTTCCTTTAAAAGACGTATGTTTTTAAAAATATGGGATGAAATTTTTGTAGATACAATAATGGGAAAACAGAAGGGAAAATGTAGTTTGTGTACTTATGTGTGTTCATATTTAATTCAACATAAGTTTCAGAATGTATATATATAATATACTTTATGCATCGACTTTTTTTTTTCAACTGTCTTGACATTAGCTTACTTTTTTTTTTTTTTTTTTGCATTGAAAAAAAGAGGCTCTTTTGCTTTAAGCCTTGCATTAAAATGAAAAAAAGACGATTTTTAAAGCAAACAATTATTTTTTTGATGAATTTAATTGAACATTTCATTTAATAAATGAATAATAGTTTATTCGTATTTTAAAGAAATAAATTAGAGATTGATTTTGTTCGTTTTCTGTTTAAAGCAATTTTTCATTAGATTTCTGCAACTCTCGATTTAGTACGAAGCATATATCGTCACCTCAGAGCAACAGTATGGTGTCTAATCCCAGAAATAACTCTAAGATAACTTACTGTTGATATGAAATGACAATATGGTTCTTTTCTTTCTTTACTTCAAACTTATAACCTTCTTGTTGCGCTAGGATTTAAAAATTGGAAAAGTTATTGTAACTCATATAGCAGCTAATATGCGTAAAAACCTTTTTCTTTTTGGTGATATCTGCTTTTGCAGCATTCACCGTAATTGTCTTCCATAGAGAAAAGATGCCACAAGCTACAAAAGACCTAAGTGATAAGATTTTCCTTGGAATAAGTTTGGTCTCGTAAGTTACTAACAATGTAGCCCAAACTCAATTCAATTTATTTAATTATTTTAAAAGCATAAGATTTCCCCGCATGTGACCATAGCTGAAACTTCAATTAAACGTATTAATTAATTCAAAAAGGTACGAGTTTCCCACGTAAAGAGCGATTGCCTTATATGAGATACTATCGCATATTAGGTAACGTGTGGCATCGCATATTAGGAACTAACCGTGTGTCATAAAAATACTGCTTCACAAAGTTAATAGTCAAATCACATATATTTTTTCTCCAAGATGGTTTGTGTGGGAAAGCCATTTTCAATACGTCATTAAACTTATTTAATAAGGTATCATTTTAAGGATTTACATTAGCACTATTAATTTTAAACAAATTAGAAATCAAGAAGGAGAACCTGAATGATTATCGCGATATACACGTTGCGCGTTGCCCACTGAGAATGTATCCGCACATCAACGAATATATCAACTTTACGCGCTTGCGTATATACTATCTTTTTATAACTTTTACAAATTAATTAAATAATATCAGTTTAAAATAAATTAAAAGTAAGCAGTAAGAATTCGGAACTCCAGCGCTCGAATACGCTACCTTGCGGTGATTTATAAAACTGCGAATGCAACTAAAACTTTGCCACGTTGCGTTCCATGTGTGTCTGTTGACGTAAACACAGGCAGTTTGTTCTGAGTATTTATTAACCCAATCGATGTGTCTTAGTTTGCTTTCAGCTACAGAAATTAATTCGTCCCTTAGTAGTATTCTCGAGCTTCTCAAAATAATGTTAGTTTTCCTTATTTCCTTAATAATTGGTAAAAGCGAAAATACTGGATTAACAAACTTGGATAACGTTATACAAGGTAAAAATTTTTATTGTTTTGTATGAATTTGTAAGAATATGGGAGTTTTTTTAATCTTAAATTAATTAAACTTACCATATTTTACAGCAGCATTTAGTTGGAATGCACAGTATGCAAAATATTTTCTTGAATATATTATCGTAGAACAAAATGAATAACCGAGAAAGAATTTACTTTATTCCTTTTATTCTCAGCTGAAAGGTATCGCCAAATTTGTTTAGGGTTATAATTTTGGCATTGTGCGAGCAAAGTAGCCTTGGCGAGATTTCGCGTTTTTAGTTAAACCATTTTCAATTTTTATCATGAGTGGAATAAAATGGTAGTAAGATTACAGAATTCGATAAGTAAAAAGAAATAATTGTCAATCAACTGAAAAGAAAACTACCACCATATATCCGTGAGAATTTTGTTGATGATTTGCATAACATGACACAATTAAATCGTAACTCAGAAATTAGAAAAATCGAAACAGAAAATTTTTAAATTAACCGATTCGGGAATTCAAGAGAAATAACTCAGCTACAAATGGAAAACAAGCGCTAGTCAAAGCAAAGCAAAGAAGTATCATCTTCTTTTAGTAATAATTTGTAATGTCATATTAAATTTTCTGGCATTAATTGTTATTCTTGTCAGGCCACAATTATTATTTAGTTTTATCAAGAATTGATAAATATCGAATTCAACATCGTGAAAATGGCTGCTTAGAACTACGAACTACGTACTTTGCATTAATGTTTGACGTTTAGTAATGCTTCTTGAATTCTCATTTCTTTCTACGTGGGTCAGAATATCAACAAGACTTTGAAAATTAATTTAAAAAGAATAAAGCGAAACAATCATACGTACGAACAAAAATCACAACACTTTTAGCATTTTCTTCGTTACCATGTGCGTTTGTTTTAGTTTTCAATTCCGCCATTAGACAGTGACTTCAGTGCCCCCTATAGTTCGTTGGAGTTGCGAATATGAAATATTATCGGGAGATGCGCGTGACCGCAGCGAATACATCCACCGAACGCGCGGGAGTATATAATAACTTGTAATAATTTTTAAAATCTAAATAAATAATATCAATATCAATTTAAAATGAATTAGAAGTAAATATATTATCTTTACTTCTTATTCCTTTCAAATTGATCTAATCTTTATCTTTTATTTAAGAACTTTTAAGATTACCGGACGACGTGCAACTTCGCGGCAAATGTATCCGCACGTCAGCGGATGTATCCGCGCACAGCGTACGCGCGTGCACCTACATTATCTAGCTCTGCTCATAAATAAAAAGTTCCATTTAAATGCACAGTTATCCGCTAGCTAAATTAATCGTTATTTTTTCGAATCTTGTCAAGAAACCATATTCCCGTAACCCTGCCGAACTTTCAATGAAATTATTAAAATCTAGTCACGATATGAATTGTTTATTTTGAGCTTTTCATCGATTGCTGTTTATTTAACTACTTTCAATTGCTTGTTTGTCATTAATTAATCGCTATTGTCTGTCTTCTCTAACGAGCATTTATCAAATGCACCATCGTTCATGCAACATAACCATGGCGGAGCCATCGTTAAATATGTTTACATTTGACAGTGAACTTCCATTGGTTCTTGGATATCGTAAAATTCTATCAGAAACATAATGAGCTCAATGTTTTTCAGCTCTTGAGTCTTGATTACGCCGCGTTTAGGCCGAACGAAAATAGAAAGACCCGGATGTAGGTAAAATTTTATGTTTCTGCCTTCGGTTTCTGTCGATTTTCTGCCAATGTGAAGCCTGCCCCTTCGGTAGGACATAAGACTTTCAACCGAACTGTCCAGGGATCGAGTCCCTATTCGAGCAGTCTGCCTTTATAGCATTTTTAACGAAAGGGTTTTGAGTTTGACGTACAAGTTCTTAAAATTAAAGCAGCAGGAATGCCCTTTGCAAATACATTAATTTTTGAATACGGTGTTTTTACATAGTATTTCTACGACAAGGTTATAAATTTCGAGTTCCAATGCTTTGTCTGGACCAGCTAATTAAAACTTAACATGACTAGTTATAAAACATTTTATAACTGAGGAGAATTTACAAAAGTATAAAAATTTTCTTTTCTCAATTTTGACTAAAAATGTTATTTTTTAATGACAAAATTGAAAACTAAAACAATAAAATTTTTAAAAAGTAAAAATAAAATACCTAAGCATCCACTATAGCCGATATCAGGATTCTGATCCTTCATACAGCCCAATATTTGTTATGTAATGTTTTCATTTGACGTCACCCATTCTTTTAGCTAGAATAAAGGTATCCCTTATTAGGGAACTATTACTAGAGGGTGGACACTGTACACGGAGGGAGCAAGTAATTGGTTAGCAAAAGCTGTGGCAAAGTTATGTGACTCAATAGCGACAAATGGTTGACATGTTTTGCGTGAAACCGGCGAAAGAAACCTGATTTATTCCACAATACTTTGTTTCAAATTCTATCACATGACTTGGGATCTTCGCTTCACGAATGAAAGACTCTCTTCATTTTATCTCTTCTCAATGGAACTATCCCACATTTTGAACCTTTCCTCCATTTTCAGCAAAGTAACTCTTACACATATGCTTTTACTAGCGAAAATACCCGGCGTTGTCCGGGTCATTAATAATTGTGAGAAACAATCGCTACTTTCTTTCGTTTTCTGTTTTAACTGAAAGAACTCAAAACACACCGCTTTGACGTAATTAAAAATCGAGCTTCTATCTTACCCAAAAAAATTAAAATAGCAATAAGTATAAAGAACGAACGAGTATTCATTTAGAAACGAAAGCACGAATTGAAGCATATAAAAAGTTGAAGAATTTCCAAAATCTGAAGTAACAAAGACAAAGATCACTAAAAAAACCGTGCGCTTCATTTAATTAAATAGCACACACACACAAAAAGAAAATATAGCTCTCTACTATGTTTTCCTAAGTGTGCAAAAGGTAGAGTTTCCAATTGTTTAAATGACTTTAAACTCATGTTTTCTCCGGAGAAGCCTCGATTCAAAATTTTCATTGTGATTACTTTTAATATTGCTGTTGTAAGGCATCTAATTTTTCGTAACAATGGGATTTATATTTAATTATTTAAAGGGGAAATTACATGGCATTTACTGCTTTCTATCATAAGGTTTTTAAACAAAGTTTTTAGTAATAAATTATGGCCTAAGTTCTTCCTGATAATGTAGCTATCTATGGTGAAAAAACGGTTAAAATTGGTCCAGTAGTTTTGAAGATTACCCCGGACATACTACACACACAGATGTAGCCATTTATGTATAAAGGTAATGAGGGATGAGGAATTACATTATTATTTTTGTTTCCTATCATTTCTTGTATCATTAAATGAGCAATACAAAGCATTAAAACAAGATTAATAAACTTTATAGAATACCTAGAAGACATCCAATAAACCCACCGAGAGGCAGGATCATCAAACTGTTGATTTTCAGTTGCGAACAATTCCTTCAATCCCCTTATTTCATTTTGAGAACTTCAAACTAATTAATAATCACTAATGTCACTTAATATCCCTGACAAAAGGAAAAACTCCCAGAAATATCAGAAACTTTCTCGTGTGAATAGTGCCCTGATCAATTTACCACTCTCCCAGATGAATTGCTCATCCGGTGATATTGAAAGGTTTACTCCACGTGGCGAGTTCAAAGCTTTTTAATCATGAATATGCCTCTTTAGAAATTGGCACATAAAAGAACTGTTCTCTGTCAGTTGCAAGAACACAGAGCTCAGTTTCGCCGAGAAAACTCCGGATGGATGGCGAAAATGGAAAGAATCATAATGAATGGAAATGAAATGTCAGCTAATGAAGCTCTTTTTCAAATTTGGTTTCGTTGTGTAGTATCAATACTCTAAACTTGTGTAGATGTTTAATATACACTATTCAATGAGGTTGGAATAGTACATTATGAGGACAAAGAGATCGCAGTTAAGTATTCACATTATATTTTTCTCTTTATTGCTTGAAGAATAATATTTGCATCCATAGTTCTGTGGCGCAGAGGAAGAACCTGACGATTATGTCTTTTAAAAATCCTTTTAAGGACTTAAGATGTATAATTGAGTGACGTTAGTATGACATTTTAAAGAGTGATTTTCCGTTTATTGGTGCATTGTACTGGTAGTTATCAAAATAATGGAAACGCACGCGAATAAAAGGGACATTTTATAATGTGCTTCGTAAGTAATAAAGAATAAAACAAGATGTCTGTTTTTTTTTTCATAAATAGCAATGTACATATTCTGGTGGTATATGGTGGTTTAATTGGAGTTCTGGAAGATTTGGATTTTTTTCAAGCGCGTGAAATGTCGGACCTCTCAAATTTTAAAAGAGGCCAAATTGCTGGAGTGCGTCTAACTGAACAAGTGTACCAGAAACAGTTCAACTTTTTGGCGTTTCTGGAGGTACAGTATCTAAAGGCATGACAGCATACACAGGGCGCGGTAAGACAAACTCGGCAAAGCAAAATAGTGGGCGGAAAGATGAGCTCAGTGAAAGAGACCGACGGATATTGAAGCAAATTATAAGGTTCAAAAAGTGAACAACAGCAGCAAAAGTGACCACAGAACTCAATCACCATTTGGATTCACCAGTGTGAGTGATAACAGTCAGAAGGCACCTTTATTAACAGAACATTTACGCCAGAGTAGCGATTCCCAACACAGTTGTCACGGAGTGTTTCCATTACTTTGATAACTACCCGTATGTAGAAGTCTATTTCGCTTCGAGCCATTTGAAAGCATTTTAAAAAAATCCTTTTCAATTTTTACCAGGGTTAAAAGAGCGCACGTCCCATCCTTTTCATGCACCAGAAAAAAGTTTTTCCCCTCTCCTGTAAAATTACTATAGTGTGACTTACGTCCTTCTGGCTCTGAGGTGCAGAACTAAGGAGCAATATTTTAAACCGTAAGTCATGATTTTTTCTTATTTTAAAAAGTTTAAGGCAGTTCTTGTTCGTTTGAGGCTTCTTCTCATGTTTCCACTTATATTATTCTTTTGCAGTCTTATTCACTGCATATTTATCAAATACAGTTTCAGACACATGATACACACATGTGATCATACGTTGTTGTCGTTCTTGTCTTAATTTAGAGTGCGCTGCTTCACTTTTCCAACTGTACTGTAATTTGGTGCGTCTGACTTCCACAGTGCACACATGCCATATGGATCAGTTTATAAGGTTCGCAGCACAGCGCACATTCACACAAAGAAAAGACAAGGAGTGGAAAGGGAAAGTACATCCATGCCCGAATCGAACCCTGGACATCATCGCAGTCAGACTTCTCTTAAAATCTAAATAATGAAACAAGTCCTTAAGATAATCTTTATCTTCTTTACTAATAATAAAGCTGAAAGTCTCTCTGTCTGGATGTCCGGAGGATGTCTGGATGTCTGTACCTCTGTGACGCGTATAGCACCTAGACCGTTCGGCCGATTTTCATGAAATTTGGCACAGAGTTAGTTTGTAGCATGGGGGTGTGCCCCTCGAAGCGATTTTTCAAAAATTCAATGTGGTTCTTTTTCTACTCCAATTTTAAGAACAAAAGATGGACGAGTAAATTACGAAATTATCAACATGGGCACAGACCAATTGGCGAGATACGAAATTATCATAACGTGGAACTGTAACATGGGTTTAAGCCAATTGGCGAGAAAATTCACCATACATTATTTACGAAATTATCATAACGTGGAACCATAACATAGGCACAAGCCAATTGGCGAGATACAAAATTATCATGACGTGGAACCGTAACATGGGTACAAGCCAACTGGCGAGAAGATTCACCACACATTATTTGTAAATATACAGGCGAACCAAAAGATATTTTAATTTTTCTATTACGAGCAAAGCCGTGCGGGTACCACTAGTACAGTAATAAAACGTAATACTAAAAACTAAGCATACTTCATGAAAAATTATGATAAACTTTTAATTGAAATGTTGACTAACCATTATACAAACTGAAAGGTAAAACATCAACTGGAAAATACAATTTTCTTCATAATGTGCTTTCTTTTTATTATTTCAATCTTAAATTCAGAATAAACAGTCACTACTCAACAGATTCAACCGTCACTGTTAATTTCATTCCTTACATTTAAATCCAGTATAGATTTTAGAAAATTATGGAGTTCAGGACGATGAATTTGAGAGAGATGATTACTACATATATTTATGAATGTATTTATGTTTCTAATACAAGATAATTCCGAGAGCTTGTTTAATTTGCCATACATAAATAAACTCTTATTGACAAAGGATCTTGTAAATATCAAATCAGGTGAACTGTGCTGCATTGAATCATTCATTACAGTAAATATACGTTTGCAAATAGAAAAGATTATCGATTAAATGCTCATCTGTTTGAGAATTTGGTAGAATTACGGTAACCGGGTCGCGTTGGCGTATTTTTTCAAAAGCTGCCAAACTTGGCACCTGCGACTCAATGTAAACGAAGTACTACAATGTAAACAAAAGAAATCATCAAATGAGAGTTGACCCTAAGACAAGGGGCGGAGCTTCGGATTGCTCAAACTATCACCTAGGTAACTACTACTGTTTATTAACCATTTTCTTTCTCTGATTGCAACCGTAATGAAAAAAACAGTATTAAAATTATTTTTTCCTTTTTAAAATATTGCAAAATATTGACAGATACGAATGATTAAGCCTATTTTTTTTATATAGAACTATATCATTTTTCTTACTTTGAAATAAAATTTTCAGAAAAGACAAATGAGGGATAAATTTTTCAAGATGTTAACTTAAACGTGGGAACATTTTCACGGTTAACATTTGCACGGTAAAGTGCAGTATCTACAGAGATGAATATTTGAGACATAAAAAGAAACGTGTTTTAGGTTCGATACTAACACAATAGCGAAATGATGGAATTTGACCTTTTTGTTTTTTCAGTGGAAGGCAAGTAAGCAAACTTCTACAAGAAAGCTGAAGTTACAACCCATGACGAAAATGCGAAAAAAAAATTTTAAATTAAAATTTGCCAATACTGCTCTTTACGTTCCCATTGCAGTAATATTGAACTCATTTTTTCTGTAGGAAAAGAAATAAAATATCATGATATACATCATGATGCGAACGAACGAAACGGTGAACGAAAAGTTTCATGACCTATATGGCGTTACACTTTCTATCAACATGTTTAATTTCCTAAGGAACATTAAAATGAAACATAAATTTTTACCGATATTTAACAACAGTAAAAGTTGGATAGAACACGACATTATTCTGAAATAATCTGAGAAAAATTCATTAAAAATACTTATTGTTCAATTAAGACATAAAACGATCCACTAAATAAGTTAAACTATTTCAAAATATCCATTCAGAGAACGTTATCATAACTAAAATTATAATTCTAACTTACCGAATAAGTGATTACGATAATTAATAAATTTTAAATTTAAGATAGAACAATAAAACATGAAGAAAATAACTTACTGCGAACACATTCCAAAAACGTATCCAAACGGGATGAATAACTAATTTTTAAATCTATAACTTAAAAGAGTTAAAAGTGACAAACATTTCGCGATGTAAAATTTCATAAAATATTTCGAAAATCTAAAAATTGAAAAAACACAATATGTTACCAATTTTCAGAAAAAAATCACCTTTGAGAAAATTTAAAATATTATTCTATAAAATTAAAAAAAGAGAGAAAGATTTATTGGACAAATAAATTACAATTTTGTAAAGGTGAATTCAGAAATGGTTGATTGGCCAAACGAATAGCAAATCAGCTTTGGTGTAGGGTTACCAAAATTGTTCCGTCGCCAAGGTAAGGTTTAGGGTTGCCAGAATAAAATATTTATCGCCGCGACCCGGTTACCGTAATTCTACCGAGAATTTTAGTGACTTACTGACTGGCATTAAGAATAATCCTCATATACGTAATATCGAATGATCGAGTAACGCACCTGACGTCATTAACAATGAAACTCGCGCCACGTCATGATAATTTGATGATATTTTTTTGGTAATGTTTGGCATGTAAGTAAATGCTTTATTTTGACAAGGCCGATCTCGATCCGGTGACTTAACTATTTTACTGGTAAGACTGCAATTTTAGGAGAATAAAGAAACGAAAAATTGATCTACAATTCGGAACTCCAGCGCTCGAATACGCTACCTTGCGGTGATTTACAAAACTGCAAATGAAACTAAAACATTGCCACGTTGCGTTCCACGTGTGTCTGTTGACGTAAACACAGGCAGTTTGTTCTGAGTATTTATTAACGCAATCGATGTGTCTTAGTTTGCTTTCAGCTACAGAAATTAATTCGTCCCTTAGTAGTATTCTCGAGCTTCTCAAAATAATGTTAGTTTTCATTATTTCCTTAATAATTGGTGAAAGCGAAAATTCTGGATTAACAAACTTGGATAACGTTATACAAGGTAAAAAATTTTATTGTTTTGTATGAATTTGTAAGAATATGGGGTTTTTTTTAATCTTAAATTAATTAAACTTACCATATTTTACAGCAGCATTTAGTTGGAATGGACAGTATGCAAAATATTTTCTTGAATATATTATCGTAGAACAAAATGAATAACCGCGAGAAAGAATTTACTTTATTCCTTTTATTCTCAGCTGAAAGGTTTCGCCAAATTTGTTTAGGGTTATAGTTTTAGTATAGTGCGAGCAAAGTAGCCTTGGCGAGATTTCGCGTTTTTAGTTAAACCATTTTTAATTTTTATCATGAGTGGAATAAAATGGTAGTAAGATTACAGAATTCGATAAGTGAAAGGAAATAACGGTCAATCAACTGAAAAGAAAACTACCACCATATATCCGTGAGAATTTTGTTGATGATTTGCATAACATGACACAGTTAAAACGTAACTCAGAAATTAGAAAAATCGAAACAGAAAATTTTTAAATTAACCGATTCGGGAATTCGAGAGAAATAACTCAGCTACAAATGGAAAACAATAAGCGCTAGCCAAGCAAGGCAAAAAAGTATCATCTTCTTTCGATAACAATTTGTAATGTCATATTGAATTTTCTAACATTAATTGTTATTCTTGTTAGGCCACAATTATTTAGTTTTATCAAGAATTGATAAATATCGAATTCAACATCGTGGAAATAGCTGCTTAGAACTACGAACTACGTAGTTTGCATTAATCTTTGACATTTAGTAAGTCTTCTTGAATTCTCATTTCTTTCTACGTGGGCCAGAATATCCACAAGACTTTGAAAATTAATTTAAAAAGAATAAAGCGAAAAAATCATACATACGAACAAAAATCACAACACTTTTAGCATTTTCTTCGTTACCATGTGCGTTTGTTTTAGTTTTTAAGTCCGCCATTAGACTGACTTCAGTGCCCCCTATAGTTCGTTGGAGTTGCGAATAAACGCTATCTACTGGAGTTTAGGGTTAATGCACTGGAGTTGGAATAAAATTTTCACTAGCAAAATGTCATAGAACAGGCAATGACTTCGTTCAACTGAAGAAACAATTTTCACCCGTCATATCTTGACGGGCGATTTTCTAGTTTATTAAGAATAATATATATAACACAATGCAAAGGTTTATAATAACTCTAATACAGATTGAACAATTAAGCAAAGGGAATTTAAATACTACATAGGGGAGGGTGGCCCAAAGCGGGTAGGTTTTCGAAGAACACTCGAAAATTGTAGTTTTTGGTTTTATATCACAAAAATTTCCGTGTTATTTCTTTGAAGGGATTTTTGAATTTCAAAATAAAAAGTGATTTTTGTATTACTTCAAACCCAATATCTATTCAAACTTTACAAAAAATTGAAAAAACATCTTTGACCTACCAGTGAGCCAGCCCAAAGCGGGTAAGCTTAACTTATTGTGATTTGGTACATTTGGCAATCAAATATGAAGTTATAAATGATTAAAATAATTGACTAGCTACCTGCCATTGTAAAAAGATATAAAAAAATGTACTTATCCAATATAAAGTCAGCTTATATGTTTATGAAACATAAAGAAATAACCGATTAAATTAATAGACTAATTAATTGCCATGCTAAAAAATAACTTTATAAAATTATACTTATCCAATTGAAATAGAAAATCAAAGTCAGCACATTAGTCAAGAAATTATAAATAAATATACGATTGAATCCTATTAGCCCAGTTAATAAAGGTTTCGTGTTACAACTAATTTAGGGAAAGCTGAATTTTTGCAGGATGTTAGCACATAACGTAAACACTAAAAAAGCACAAAGTCCCGACCCCCACCCCTCTTGCTTTTCTCCACACCCCTCCGAAACATTGCAAGAGCAGTACTATGATTATACGTATTTTGTGTCACAACTAATTTAGGGAAAGCTGAATTTTTGCAGGATGTTAACACATAAAATATACACTAAAAAACACAAAGTCCCGACCTTTCTCCCCACCCCCTCCAAAACTTTACAAACGCAGTACTATGATTATACGCTTTTCGTGTAGCAACTAATTAAGAGAAAGCTGATTTTTTGCAGGATGTTAGTACTTAAATGACACACTAAGAAACACAAAGTCCCGACCCCCTCTTGCTCCCCCCCCCCACCGCCCCCCAACCTTTCCGAAACATTGCAAGAGCAGTATTAGGATTATACGCTTACATTTCAAAAATTAATGATGTTACCGAGGAGTTCCTTTTTTTATTTCTCACCTAACAATACGAGAAACCAGTGGTGCCTTACCAATAGTACGCGGACCACAACCGGTCCGCCTGATCCACACGGCCCGCTGTTTTGTGAAATGTTAAAACTCGAAGAGTGCGATTAATGACAATGTTACAAATTTGGAGCCAAATATTTAGAAATTGGTTTATGAAAAACAGGTTACATTTAACAAAAGAAGCATCAAGTAATGATAAGAAAAATTTGTTTGCCATTTTCCTTTTTTTTCGTATTTCGCCATGTCATTTTTATACGTGCTCTAGCCCACGAGAACGATTTTAGTATGATCTGCGGCCCTCATGGGAAGAAAAAGATTGGGAACCATTGTTATAAACAAATTATGTTACATACACTTTTTATGTAGATAACTCAGTTTCACCGTTTTACTAACTTAATCACATACAGAAAACTCACTACAAAAAGCAAAAAATAAATTCAACAAACAACAGCTTTTTATCATTACGTCTTGGGAAGAAATGTTGAACAAAACTTATAGATAATAATACAATGATGATCTGCAATAGTCATTTAGTTGAAATCGAGCATCAATGTAATTACGTTCACTTTAAGGTTTTACAACGAAAATGCAATATTTTGTTACAAAAGTTTATAGTTCGTTTTCGTCGCTGATAGTCCACAGAATGTTTGGTCCAAAAATATTGTTTCAGTGCATTCCACTACAGTGTCCCACAAATAGACGTACAATCGAACCCAGCTTTACAACAGCTACAGCTTTGTAACACACAATGTTTACAACTGTAAGATTATTAGTAGAAGTTCATTTGGAGCAGGGGTAATTGTCATGGGCTTAGGAGTCAGTCAGTTGCTTGAAGTATATTACCAACGCCATTCTTCTGCTAGAAGTTTAAAACCTAACCATGTTTGAATAAAAGTTTGTGTATACGCAAGTAATAGCAAAAATGTCTCTTAAGTCAAATTTTGAGTTAGCAAAACTTCCACCAACTTCAGACGCCGCTCGTCAACATCTTTTTAGGGTTTACCACCAGATTCAAACTTGGTTATGTTTTACACTTCCCCCCAGAAGAGTCGGATTGTCAATTTACTTCAAGCAACAGACTGATTCCTAAGCTCATGGCGATTACCTCTGCTCTAAGTGAACTTCTCCAACTAATATCTTGCAATTGTAAAACATTATGAGTTACAAACGGTATCTGTCGTAAAGCTTGGTTCGATTGCACATCAATTTGTGGACACTGTAGTGGAATGCACTGTAACAATATTTTCAGACTAAGCCAACGAAATATTAGAAGATGACCCTTTATAAAAGACTAAAAAATAATAACCAAAAGTAATATTAAACATTAATAATATTCACTGCGAGGAAATAATTAGTTGAAATATATTACAGAGAAACCTGTGAAAGTTGACCACTTGGCGGTGCACTCTTTTAGTGGTCAACTTAAACAGGTGGTCAACTTATCGAGTTAAATGTATGTGATATAGGACTAATTCTGTACCTGAAAAAAAGCAGTCAACTGAGACAGGTGGTTAACTTACAAGAGTGGTTAACTTGACAGGTTTTACTGTATTCCTGAGTTATTTAATGAAAGACTTAAATAGTTAGCCAAACATTGACATTATTTTGTAGACTAATATCGGCGAGACAAACAGACTATAAATTTTTGTGACAAAAAATTGTACAATGGTAGTAAAACTTAAAGTGAATGTCATTATATTGTTGCTCCATTTCAACTAAATGACTGTCATTACATTATTTACTAGCCACCTTCGGCGACCAGCTGGTTCGCCTTCTTACGCCATTCGCCTTTCTATGCAAGCAGACACCTACGGTGGCTGTTTGGCTAACTTGTCATTTACCTTTTTACTTCAAGTTTGCCGCCTTCGGGGGCTGTTTAAATAAATTTGACAGGAGTATTAATCAATCCATCACTATCTTTTTTTGTGCCATTCACATTTTTAAGCCAAGATGGCCGCTTTCGGCGGCTATCTACTCTTATGATCTATCTCTTAATTTTCCATCTCTATTTATTTTAATCTCCCGCCCATTTCCTAATAAAAACAAAGATCACTCAAAAAATCGCTTTTTTTTTATTTAAGTAGAGCAAAAAAAAAAAAGTTATCTCCGAAATTCCCCGTCGTGTGCAAAAAGTAGCGTTCGACAAAGAAAAAAAAAATCTCGCTGTTTTTATGCAAATAAATGCGCACAACTATGAAATGTAATCTAATATAGAGTAGCAGCAAAATGTCCAGCTTGGGCGGGGGGGAGGGGGAATGGAAAAGAAATAAATGCAATCCCTAAATAAAACAAACAAAAAAAGGGGGAAAGAAAAAAAGCAAGCGCTGCCGGAAAAACACGTGGTCATCACTTCATAAAACGTAGAAGTAAGCTATATAGATAAAAAAAAAAGATTAACATTTGTTTGCGATTAAGATTCCATCCTAAATTTCGAATCGAAATCCAAATAGTGACGTCAGAGAAAAAGAATAAAGAACGCTTTTCTTCGACCGATGCGTGGAAAGACATAATGTGATCAGCATTAAAAAAATTGTAAAAAAAAAACTATTGCGTATTTTTAAGAACGTTTTTCTTCTGAAGAGGGCGAAATGTTTTTACTATTACCAACTTAAATTTTAGAAATGGGGCTTTGATACTTCTCGCAGGATGATATTAGAAAAAAGTAAAACCCGGGAAAAAATGCAAATTAAAGGTTTTTTCAAAAATTCGTAAAAAATACAAAGATTGCTCTATCTTTAAATTTTTTTCATTCATCATATTTAAAATTAAATTTTCTACACTATAGTGCAAAAAATATTTGTGTTGTGCGATTGGTTCGTGGACTGTGAGGTAAAACGTACTAAAAAGCGCAAAAAAACACATAAAACATTAAATAACTTTTTTTCTAATTAAAATATCAAAACTCGAAGCCCGAGGTGCACAACTTCAGCAAAAACTACACCTGTATACCAAATTTCATCTTTCTAGGCCTTACCGTTTTCCCGGGATGCGCGCCACACACACACACACACACACACACACACACACACAGACACAAACATCTTATTTTATTATATGTATAGAAGATAAATTTTGTCCAAACATTTCTTCCCAGGACGTATAGATAAAAAGCTATAATTTATTTAACTTACTTCTGTAGTGAGTTTTCTGTATATGATTAAGTTATTAAAATGGTGAAACTGAGCTATCTACATAAAAATTGTATGTAATATAATTTGTTTATAAGAGTTGTCCCCAACATTTTCTTCCCCAGGGCCGCAGATCATACTAAAATTGTTCTCACGGGGTAAATTACGTAAAAAATTTCAAAATATTTTACTCTTTTCTAAAGGAATTGGGAAAATACGGAAAAGGAAAAATAAATACAACCTGCTTATCAGAAACCTATTTCTAAATATTTGGCTCCTAATTTGTAACATTGTCATTGATCGCACTCTTCGAGTTATAACGTTCTAAAACAACGGGCCACACGGATCAGCTTCGCGGGCCGGATGCGTCCCGCGTGCCGTAGGTTGGGCACCACTGATTTATAGTATCGTTAGGAATGAAAGAAAAAAAAGGAACTCCCCGGGAACATCATTCATTTTTGAGCTGTAGGTGTATAATCATAGTACTGCTCTTTAGAAGGGTTGGGCGGTGGAGGGGGGGGAGCAACAGGGCTTGGGGTCGGGACTTGGTGTTTTCTTAGTGTATCGTTTAAGTACTAACATCCTGCAAAAAAACAGCTTTCCCCTTATTATTTGTGACACGAAAAACGTATAATCATAGTACTGCTCTTACAATGTTTCGGATGGGGTAGGGGAGGAAGCAAGAGGGGTGTGGGGGTCCAGACTTAGTGTTTTTTTTTGGTGTATACTTTAAGCACTAACATCCTGCAAAAATTCAGCTTTCTCTTAATTAGTTGCGACCCGAAAATGTATTAATCATAGCTCTGCTCGTGCAATTTTTCGGAGGGGGTAGGGAGGAAAGCAAGAGGGGTGGGAGCCGGGACTTTGTGTTTTTTAAGTGTATACTTGGTCTGCTAACATCCTGCAAAAATTCAACTTTCCCTAAATTAGTTGCGACAAAGCCTATTTTTTTTACCTTTATTGACTGGGCTATATACCAGCTTTGATCGAAGGCACGTTTTTTATTTCAACTATTATACCCTTAAATTTAAAAAAGAAACAGACGAAATGACTCTCGTAGTTTGTAGGTGGATGGTGTCGGAATAACGTAATATTATTGACAATTAAAAAAAAAGCTGGTCTTCCAACTAATCACAAGTTACAAATCTTAATTTTTTGTAGAAATGTATCATTTTTTTTAAATTTTAAGCCTGGTTGCGCCATGCCACTTCATTGCTGTTTCGCCGGGACTAATTAAAACTCGGAGGTGTTCATGTAAACACGACATACATATGCATCGCCACTTACACACTATGGGAGGGGTGTGCATACGAAGGCCTACCGGCTTTGGGCCACCCTACTCAATGTGACGAATAACGTACAACGAATAAATACCTTTGTGATCAAAATAAAGTGCATCAACTAACTAACGTTTTGAAGCACAAAAATTGCAAATTACTGCAGACACGTGTTTTGGTGTTACAAGGAACATCTTTTTCAATGCAAAGAAGTGTGAGCTTCTGGATGAAAAGTCATCCAAGGAAAGCAGCACGGTGGAACAAGAGACTGTAAATACCAAAATACAGAAATTAACAAAACAAAAAAGAAAAAATGACACCTGGAGCCGAAATTTACTACATAATTAATTCAGGAAAAGACCGTTAAGTAATAAATTTCGAAAAAATCCCATGAAGAATGCAAATTGCTCAAAAATGAACCACTCCGAATAAATTAGCAATAAATTTACCGACGGGGAAAATTATGTATGGAAGCAATGTAACAAATGGAGAAATGCAAAAAAAAAAAACAGAGTGAAGGATAAACAAATGGGAATTAGTTAATCACAAAACGAAATTAGAAATCAAAAAAAAAAGAGAAAATAAAAGGGAGAAATGTACAGACGTTTACATAAAAATAATGGGAAAACTAAACCAATTTTAAAAATGGAGTCCACACAGAAGAAAAATACGGAATTGCAGTGAGATCGATAACTAAATTACAACGGTTCCTCAGGATGTGGAAAGATTTCCAAGAATCAAGATCTAACGAATTGGGGCATTTTTGGATAGCTTGATAAGAGTTAAAATCGAAAGAGTGATTAGAATCCCAACAGTGTTGAGCAATACTGGATTTGTTCAGCTGTTGTTTTTCCACATAGCTTAAATGTTCATACATATACTACATATCGTTGCCTCAGAACAACAGTAAGATGTTTAATCCTAGAAATAACACTTAGATATCTTACTGTTTCTCTGAAGCAACGATAAGTGATTTGGAAAACATTCAGGAACAAAAATTTTTGAAGTCGATTCATTCAATTCATTTTATTTCAATCAGGGTAATATTTTTTACAAAAATGCATTTCACAGATAAAATAAAAGAAAAGAAATGACAAACAAATTAATTGATAAAACAGTTTTTTAACAAGAAGTTCGTCAAGAAGTAAACAAGCTTACTGCCCCACATACTAGCTTTTTGTTTTCAACAATCACTCTATCTCTCTTACGATTTCGCTCGTTCATACGGTTTAGATTTCAATCGAATTAAATACAGTTTTTCAAAAATTGAAATAACTCCAATGTATAATCAAACGCTTCTAAATAAAAAAAAATAGCTGCTATGAAAGTTCAATCATTTATTTTCTCAAAATGTTTAGTTTCAGCAATTTCAAAATTGTATAGCTGCGAGAAAAAAAGGTAAAAGCACATCATTTAATTTTGAAACTTAAAACTTTTATTGCAAAATATGATACTGTTTTATAATAACATGGAGAAGGACGGATTACAGTAGCTTTTTTTTTTTTTTTTTTGCTTTGAAACAAAGAGTATTTATTATGTACACCACTTACTTTGCTCTTGTTTCCTCCGTGAAAAGATACTATGTAACCAGCATTTAAGCGAAAATGCCTACAAATTCTTTCATCGAGGATCAATTACGAGTACCTTGTTACTAAAAAGTCATGTCAGGAATTATCTCAAAATATGTTTAAAAATTGTTTATTCGGAAAAAATTAAAATTGTGTGTGTGTGTGTGCTTTGGTTGTTCAGACTATTTCTGCCCTTAATAATACATTGTAAAAAAATGTGTAAGGTTACCAGAATTAATGGGTGCAACGTTACACGAATTCTGAAGTGTGTAGTACCATTGTTTTAAAAACTCAAATTGTTGGATGAACCTTGCACTAGGGTTTCAGTAGAATTCAAAGCCCATGCATAAAAACCAGAATCGGCGCAGAGCAGCTCAGATATTTTTTAGCGAAACGGAAACCGGCCTTGGTAGCCGAGTGGTAAAACGCTCTGTCTCGTCTATTAGATTCGTGTTGGGGGTTTGGACACCACTCAGATCATTTCCTCTCTTTGTGCAATAAAAATGTCTTGTTTGTATATTCAAATAAATAAATATTGTATATTAAAAAAATTGGTGTGTATTGGTAGCTAAAAAGCACGAACTTGTGATAAATCGTTCAAGATAGTCAGATGAAAGCTTATTCTTACTAAAGTGTAACCTTTCAAGCATTTTCTCTGTAAGCATACGGAAAATTCTGGTGTAACCTTACACAGAAATGAATGAGGTATTAGTTAAATTATCATGGTATAACCTTCCACAAGCGATGTGTAACTTAACAACAGTTATGTCAGCTAAGTTTCTCCAGAGTAGAGGAATAAGCTAAGCTGCCACCGATTTTATGGAGTGCGGTTGCACAAAATATTTAAGTGTAGGTTACGCACTGAACAAGTTATGATGCATTAGGTTAACAAAAACATCACATTCTAGTAGTTATTTGTTAAATATACACACATATAAATGGTGGTATAAAATATAATATAACACACAGTTCATGCTTCTGCGGTCTCCTCACAGCCTTTTTTAAGTACTTCCTTTAATCCGGAAGTTTCGATTGACTAATAATCGATTTTCTGCTGCACAAATTGGTTATCTCAAACTCTAAATACCTCTTACTTAACTTTAGAAAACTTTACCAAAACTTTACTCTAATCTTGTGTGGGAACTAATATTGTGTAGCCTACGCTTAGTGGAAACCTCTGTTCCAGTTTTATCATCCAAAACAAAAACAAAAAAAAAGTCCTTTTGGAAGCCTACAGTATTCAAAATTTATTCGTATATGAAAAACAGAGACCAAAATAGCTTCTTTGATTGATATCGGATTTCTGACTCATAAAATTCATTACTAAAAAGAATTTGCTACCGTTACGAAATGAATCTTTTATTTTTATCTCAGCAACGCATCTAGGAAAGGGCTATTGATTACATACTTCGGAAGTATTTCTCATTTGCATGGAAATTTGAAAATCTTTTCTTCGGAACGAAAATGGGATTTTTTCTCCTCCCTTTTGGAAGGACAAAATAAAGCAACTGATATCGCCTTTGTTATAAAAGAAAAAGGGGAAGTTTTGAATTCCTTATTAGTTTCAGTATTCTTTAAAAGCTCTTGAATGAAAGAATGCGAATCAGATAACCTCACCTAAGAGCTCCTCGTCAAATGTGTAATTCAAAACTTTGTTGTAAGTAATGTTGAATAAATAATCAGCGAAGAGTGCGAATATGAGATTCTTGAACGGGGAAGGGACTTATTCAGGTTAACCGAGGGTAAATTCCGAGATTCCCTCAAGCGTGGTTATTTTGAGGATAGAAAAAGCGTTCAATTATATTTTGCGGGAATTCTTTAAAGTAATGGCGAAAAATACCATATTATGACCGAAAATAACCAACGTTTTGTAGCACAAATACAGTCAATTCGCGATAACTCGAATCTAAAGTGACCGACAGAAAACTTTGACTTATCGAAAGTTCGACTTACCGCTAGTTTTGGTGTTTGACATTTTAATATGAAAAAAACCATCGAATTTTTTAATTAATATATACAAATAACAGACAAAATTACAAAACTTAAAAAATTTTAAGCACAGATGCACAGTTTAACCAAAAAGATTGAGAGAAGAAAGTCAAAAGGATGGTTCTGATTTCGAAACTGCTGGTACAATTTAAATAGAGCTGATTTTGTTTCAGGAAAGGTGCACATCTTCATTCGTTTCAAATTCGGATTCCTGGATTCTACCGTTTTAGAAGATTCACTTTTTCTTTTAATTTCATTGACAGAGTACTTGCTTAGACATCTCTAATAGTAAAGAAAACTCACTCTGTCTCTCAGGAACTTATCAGCAAATGATCGAACTAAAGAATGAAGGGGAAAGCATCTTAACTTAGGTCAGCATTTGAATAAAGGTGCAATCAGTTGACTTGACAACTTGACAGCTTAAAACAGTACAGTACAACAAAAGGAAACAAGCTAACTCATTTCCAAACGTGTAACTCCCTTATCACAGAGTGGTTCAACTCTTCTTGCTTTAGAGGTCTATTGTGCTGGAATTGCAAGTGAAGGTGAATTAATTTTTCACTTGTTTCTTTATTATTTTTTTTTTTTTTCGTTCTTTCGAAATAAATTTCAAGTCATCTTTGAAAAAACTTCGAGTTAAAGAAAATTAACTTTGAGATATTGAGAATAATTAGCATGGAGTTAAAAACAAAGGGGTCGGGACTTAATGAAAACTTCGAGCTATAGTTATATCTGAGTTCTTGGACTTCCAGTTATCGCGAATTGACTATATAGATTACTGCAGACGCGTTTTTCGGGGTTTCAAGGAAACCCTTTTTCAATGTAAAATAGTGAGCTTTTGCATTGATATAAAGACATCCTGAAAAAGGGGTTCCTTAAATCCCCGAAACGCGTTTTTGCAGTAAAGCTGTCTATTTGTGCCACAAAACGTTAGTTATTTCCAGTTACTTCTCGACGAAAAGGTATTTATTTATTTCTTAATGGTGTAATTGTTCATTTTTACAAACGCCTTTGATAGGGACATTAAGACACAGCGATTACATCTCCAACTCACTAATGCAAATTTGATATTAGAAATCAGCTGAACATAGAGGTAAAATTCGCTTAAACTACTGTTGAAAATTCAAGTTCATTGAAACTAACTAAACAACAAAAAATAATCGGAGACGGGTGCGAATGTAATTCTTGAGAGGAGAAGTATCTTATTTATTCAGGGCAAACGAGGGTGAATTCTAAGTGGTTATTTTGGTTAGCGAAGAAAATAACATCAAATAAAGCACAGAGAGTGTCCCCGTTTAACCTGCAAAACCTCTATTTTCGCAACCGATAGTCCTAGATAGTCCGGATGCATAACGAAAAGATTGTGCATTTTGAGGTAAAAGCAATTTTTTTTTAATTACGTTATAGGGTCATTAAGGATCGTTTTTAGCCACGGAGGTATTCGCTACGTCATTTGGATTGTTTTTCATAGCGTCCCAAAGTTATCTTACATGCGGATAGGACTTACCTTAGGTAATTTGTTACAAATAGATGTATTTCGGACAATAGTGTGTGTAATTCCACCTTTTTATGTCTCCTTAAAATAAATATTGTTAAAAGCAGCGAGTACCAAACGTGCTTGGGAACTAAACCCTGGGAGTTCCACGTTCAGCTGACCACCTAATCGAAATATCTACCTAGAACCCTTGGTCAGGAAGACTGAGATAGGCAAAGTAGGCCTTGGCACCCATGGGCTGTCGTGCCACTATGTTTGGTTAAAAGCAGCGATAGAAAGGCATTTAAAAAATTTGGTTCCTGAAAATGTGTCTCCAAATATAGCACTAATGAATTTCTACTTAACTTTTTCGAAAATAACCAAATTTCAGTCAAAAACATTTTAAATTGGGATCAATTAGGTGTTTTTATTACAAAAGACGCGTTAAAACATTGCTAGGGCATATCTCAGCAGGTCTTATCATTTTCACAAGAACATTTGCACGAAGTGCAAGGGAGACCACCTTTTCCACATCGGCATCGAGAGTTACGACACTTGGTATTGCGATTATTTCCTGGCAGGCTTCAGAAGCAGAAAAGAATTCCATTCGACCTGAAAATTTGATTTTGGTTGCATTATTACAGTAAAATGTTAAGGTAATATAAAGTTAAACGAAAGGAAAAAAAAATATAGGTATTTCTTCCAAGTCGCCGGCCATTCGCTTGATTTTATTCAACCTTACTCTTGAGAGTAAGAAAGACTGGAGTTACTTGTAGAAGCTTCTTCGATATATGCCCTGCTTGAAGTTATGTTCAGAGAGCATTCATATTATTGCGTCAAATTATTGCGTTATTATTTCAATTCTCCTTTGAGAAGAGTACAATGTTTTCCGTGAAAAGTAGACGTTATCCTCTTCACTTCATCAATCATATAGTTTTATGACGCACTTTTCCAGCCCAAATACACTATATACAGTAGCTCTTATGGAGTAAGGGGTAGCGAAAGAGATTTAAAAACGTTTTTGACTGCAGATAAGACTTGCTATGCTACCCAAGCTGATTGTTTTCTTTTGTTTCTGAAAGACGAAGTTGTGTCACAACCTCCAAAAGTGTGAAAAGCCAAAAGTCCGGCACACTTTCCGACCCAAGTCGTTTCTTTATGGAGCAGATATTGAAGATTCGGCACAATTTTTCAATGTCTAACCCAATCCACAGCAGCTGATCACACAGCTCGAGATCTTGAAGTAGCGCAGTGGCCATAACTACTGTCCTGATGAAAACTTGGTTATAATCATGAGATGGGCCGTGTGCGCATGGAACAGCATTCTACCGTCGCCGTCGGCTTCATCATAGGAGCATAAAACATCAAGCCTGTCAAATCAAAATCGCCATTGTAAAGGACACTCCTGTGACGAGTGACAATAACGACTTTTTGTTGAAAATTTATTGTGCTGAAAGATCCTCCAAGCATTCAAATAGTTCCTGCTTATTTGAGTCGTTTCTCAAAAATTCAGACCAGTTTTTAAGAACTTGTTTTGTAGCCTCCATTTTCGACGACGAGAACCTTTCCCTGTTTTCAATATTAACGCAGACTTCAGAGAAGCAGGTACATACTCATCAAATGCTAAGTCCATTCTCTGTGCCTTATCGAAATGTGGACTGTTCAAATAAGCATTTAATATCAATAAATTTCATTTCATAGTCAGAAAACGTGATTCTCGGCTTTGGAAGAAGGTTTTTGACAGTCGCTGTTCCATCCATCACTACCATACAGAAATTCTGAGGTTGCTGCTCTGTGTTGTCTTCGTCAGGCTGTAAACAAGCGGAAAGATCAGCTTTCTTTCCAAATCAAAGTTCGCCGTTTTCATAAAGTGATGGAGGGTAAATATGATACTTGTGACTAGAAAAGGCATCCTAATTCCCCTGACGTATTTGACAAGCAATGTAATTGAGCCTGGAAAAAAAACTGCGATCTTTTTTTATGGCAGCAAGCTGTACCTCTTTCCCAGATAAGGATTTCATTGAAACGCTGCTAAATACAGCCAACTTGTTTTACTGTACTGGTGTGTCAATAGAAACGGAGCAATCAATGAGTGTTTTTTAAAAGAACTCATTTGCTTGAGATGCGCCAATTATTTTCATGCTGCGCAAATTTGATGCCGTTTCAGAATCTACAAGTAATCTTGAGTCCTAAGCCATGAAGTCACCACTTGGTTCTAAGGACGGTTTGCTTATTTCATTCAGAATATTAATCATACCCTCAACGCTGTTGATGTATGAAAATTGTTTTGCATTGGAAATTTCATGGTGAGTGCTTCCCTCGTCTCTGCTGGCCTTATTTGAGAATATTACTGAATCTATGGACGATTCGTGCGACTTCGGGTCCTGCAACCATCCATTTGAGCATAGCAAACAGTCAGAATCAGAAGCTCCACCGTCTGCTTTAATTAGCGCATTGTTTTGTTCGTGAGCTTCGTCGATTGATATTCCCGAAAATGCCGTTCTTGTCTTCCTTACCAAAAAATTTCCTTTGCAAAATTCGGAATATGGGGTAGACGATCCCTCAAAGACAGCATGTCCCTCGTATGGATTCACACAGCGTGAGCGTGGTTCGGTCGATCAAGGGAGAAGAACATCCACTTTACATTCGAAAGAGCTTTCACGATAACAAATTCGATACTACATTCGTCTCGCAAACGGTATAAAACGACTCAAAATCTCTGTAGACAAGCAAAATTTATGAAGTTGGATAATCCAGGTCAAAGAGTTTATATGCAAGTTTCTTTAAAATACCTGAAAAAAAATTCTTGTCGTATTCACCAATCAAATAGAACCTTAATCGCAAGATTGAAAATGAAATAACAAGGCAATGTGTGTTAAAGAAGCAGTCAAAAACTTTGTACGATGAAATGAGTAAAAATTTGACAACTTATACACATGTACAGTGGACGCCGGTTCAATTGAATCAGTGGTTAATTGAATCAGCCGCTTTAATGAATCAAATTGTAAAAAAACAGAAAAAAATCCAGCTTTAACTGAATTCGCCGAATTCTTGAATAAGCCGCTTTAAATAATCAAAACTGTTTAGAACAAACGTGATTCAAATAAGCGGCGGCCACTATACAAATAAAGGCATTTAAAAAGAGTTTGAAAACTCTGCAAACAGCTATTTCGGGGTCATAAAATCAAACCCCTTCTTCAGCGCATAAAAAGAACAATGGAACCCAAAGGCAGGCATCGGACAGGTGAACGAGAAGTTGTTTGAAATAGCTTGCGATTTTAGCTAATTTTGAGACAGTTGATCCGATACTAAAAAGTCGATATTGGGATATTGGTATACGGGAAAGTAGGCTCGTTTAGTTTTGGGCAGAACTTTTTCTTTCTTTTTGCACTGTCGTTTTTCAGTTCAACACATCTATCCTCTTTTTCTGAGTCAAATTCAACGTCGAAGTAGATGACTTAAAGGAGTTATTGAAACTTTTAAAATGTATAAACAAACTGGACTGCTCTATCCTATTTCGTGATATTACGTCCTTATAACGAAATACAAGATCTAATGGACTATCATTTCGTTTCTGAGAAATTTCATTATTGCTACCCTCTAAGAATGACGCTCATTTGAAATTTCATGACTGGCATTAAAAGTTCTGTAATACTTTGATGTCGCAAAGGAAGCTTTTCTGAATTTCCGGTAACTTTTGTAATAGAAATCTGGAATTCATTTTCTGACGTAGTTCCATTCATGCGCGTACGATACGAAAATTATTTATAAAAGTTCTTCGCATATAAGAGGCAGTATTGATTTTAGGAAAATGATTTATTTTGAGTATAGTATTTCACAGAACTATTTTGAGCAAAGCAAAATTCACGGAGCAAAGTGCCAAAGTTCTAAAATTCTGCAACTTCAGAGAAAAATGGTAACCCTATGCCAACGGGTTTTTAATATTTTTATTCGTAACTTATGAGAAAACTAGATGAAGATAAATTACTGTTGAGAATATTAAATGATTATCATGCTGTGGATCGAAAACACATTAATTAATGTAAAAGAAACTGTAACTGCACAAACAATGACAATATATCGTCGCCTCAGAGCAACAGTAATACATTTTGAATTCCTGTTATTCCTGGGCTTAGATATCTTACTGTTGCTCTGAAGCAACGATATGGAAAACTTAAGAACCAAAGCAGAGTAAGCACAGAGACTACTTATAGTTTAGTTTAGGATTAGGTAGTTAACCAATGAAGATGCATGCAATGTAATTCAACCAATGAAAGCTAAATAAATAAAATATAGACAAAAGAAAAGGATTAACTCGAGAAAATTTAGGACCTGTGAGTAGGGGCGGATACAAGATTTAATTTTAGGGGGGTCATGGCCAGGGGGTGAGAAATGATTCAAGTAAAATGTTAATGTTTTAAAGACACTCTGAAATTTTCAAAAACTATGAGAAAGTTCTTTCTCCTCCTCTTCCCCCCCCCCTCCGTAAAAAGTTCAAAATTGAATACAAAAATTATTGAAATAACCATTTTTGAAGGGGTTTTTTTTTAAATAATTTTTCAGGTTTTAGAATGTGTTGTCAGCCTTAAATTTTCGGAAACAGCAACCATAGATTATGTAGTCTCACGTAAGGCAATTTTCTTAAACTTGGGTTACATTTAATTAAAATAATAATAATTAAAGTAAATAACTTGGTTTGACCCCTGGGATTTACCTTGTAAAAGCCGTAAAGGGATAGTATTATATTTCCTGTTCTAACGGTGAACTTTGAATTTGTGATGAAAAAAAGTTTTAGTAATCCTGTTCAAATTTACATAGCGACATTGAATAAAATGGGCATCTCAGATACCAGTTGAAAAAAGTCTAGGGCTTGTTGATGTTTGTAGTGGAACCAAAAAGTTATAGATCTGGGCCCGAAATGAAGGATTGTTTAGTATAAAAGTTGCAATTAAACATTAATTAACTGACGTAACTAAAAAGTTATTGCACATTAATTATACTAAAATAAACATTAAGATAATAGGTTCTTACGACGGCCTCTGCTCTTTTTCATATTTTATGTACTGATATCTCCGTAAAGAAGGTTCATTTCATTCATACATCTGATTATGACACAATTATCTTGTATGCAGAAATATTATATCAAAAAGTCATTTAAAAATGCGGCGAAAATCTAATTAAAATTAAATACTTTATGAATCTAATTTAGATATTGATCAATACTCACCGACTGGTTCTTTTCGGTTGTAGAAAAATCGGAGGTGGAGGAGAACGTCGCAGTCTCAGAGTCTGATACAGGAACTCGGGATATGTTTCCATCGGATTTGGGTTCATCAGTTTTTTTTTTAACTTTGCAAAAAAAGACAATAATGTTTTGTAGACCAAAAACTTCATTGTTTTTGTTATAGGTAGTTTATTTCTAACAAAATGCTGCTTTTTTTCAGCACAGTTTCCGTCTCACTGTTCTACATGATTTTTGGCCCACAAACAAAAATATTAACTTCTAATAGCATTTTTGACGCTGAACTCAAATACGCAGTCAGAATTTTTCTATCACCCAAGAATTTTTATGGGCGTTTTTTTATTAGGTATATTACACAACTTGGCCAAAATTGCTTACATATTAGTAATATTAATTAATTTGTTAAAAATTCAAAAATACCTCATTCTTTATATATTTAACGATGGAAATTTTTTTTTTTTTTTTTTTTTTTTTTTTTTGTCAAGTCACCATTCAGTCTAGACAGGGTGGGACTGCAACGTTTAAGCAGGCGTTATGACTGTTTTTTTTTTTTTAATACTTTAGTTTGAATGCAGATCTTGCTCGAAGTAGATGCAAAAAAAGTTCGTTTAATTTTAATTGTAACAAAATATTTCGTTTGTTAACATTTTTAGCAAAATTTAGTTCGAAAAGACCGTTGAGGTGCTCCAATCATCCAGATAACTTTTGTTATGTATGTGGTGAAGTTACGTTTAAGCACAACGACGAAATTTTGCTACGTTTTTTTCAAAGTGTTACGAACTATATTTCGAATGTCAAATTGGTGATGAAGATAAAAATTGGGCGCCTCATATTTGCTGTTGTACCTGTCTAAGACGACTCATGGAGTGGGCAAAAGGAAAACGTTATATGAAATTTGCAATACCGATGGTGTAGCGGGAACCAGCGAATCATATCACAGATTGTTACGTCTGTTTAAGGTACATCAAAGGGGTAACAAGCAATTTAAAACACACAGTAGCATATTCAAATTTTCCATCTGCTACACGACCAGTTCCACATAGTGAGGATTTACCTGTGCCTGAACTTCCACAACATTTTACGATTTCAGATGAAGACTCTGAAAATGATGTACCGAATGAACCTGATGAACAAGAAGATTCTCCTTTTCTATCAAGTTCCTCTTCTTCTGAGCCACATTTCTTAAGCCAAGGGGATTTAAACAATTTAGTGCGTGACTTGAACCTATCTAAAAAACATGCTGAGCTATTGGGATCTACACTGAAGAACTGGAATTTACTTCAGCCAGAAACAAAAGTGTGTTTTTTTTTTCGCAGTCGTCACGACGATTTCCAAATGTATTTTACCCAAGAGAATGATTTAGGCTATTGTAACAATATTTCTCGCTTGTTTCAGGCAGTGGATCTGGATCACGAATATATTTCAAGTGATTGGTATTCTTCATAGACTCCTCTAAAAGTAGCTTAAAAGGGTTACTATTACATAATGGCAATAAATTTTCTTATGTGCCAATTGCTTACGCTATGAATGTGAAGGTAACTTATGAGACCATGAAATCAATTCTGGATAAAGTTCAATATGATGAACACAAATGGAAGATCTGCGCAGATTTAAAAGTAGTTGCTTTGTTACCCGGGTTACAACTTGGCTACACTAAATTTTGTTGTTTCTTGTGCGAGTGGGATATCCGTGATAGAAAACAACATTACATAAAAATGCAACGGACAAAGCGTAAGTCCTTTATTCCTGGAGAAAAGAATGTACAAGAAGTTCCACTTGTAAAATCGGATCAAATTTTATTACCATTGCTGCACATCAAGTTAGGCATTTTTTAAAATTTTGGTAAGGCTATGTATAAAGAGGGTCCTTCATTCGCTTTGTTATATTATTTTTTATTATCATAAATCAGTTTGAAACAAATCTGCTTCACGTGATTTACATTTTCATCACTCTAAACTAGCCAAGATATTTATTGCAAAAAGGGCATAAGTCCAAATTTAAAAAAAAAAATAATTAATTTCAGTGACGAAATCAAACGTAATTTAAGGAGAGGTAATACTACTTGAGGCTAGATTAATCATAAATTTTTTTGCAAAATTTAATTCATTTATGAATGAAATAATCACTTTTTATTGATTCCTGAAAAGTTATATAAGTGGGACTTAAGCCCTTTCTGAAATAATCGATTCAATTTTCGATTCTTCTTATTATTAGTTTACTTTTTGAGGGATTGCAGATGGCTTAGCTAAATTATTAGTGCAAATCTTACAACGTTCTGCACTGTCGCACATACATTTTGTTATTATAAAGCGCTTCCTCCCAAAAATCAGTTCATTTTGAAAATGTTTGTCCAAACTTTGAAACCATTTAGTAAAAATTAGCTGAAATGAGAAATGGAATCGAGGTTCTTCTTTTTCCTTGTCCTAAACATTGAAAAATAATAGAGAATATAAGGCAGAACCTCAAAGCAAACCAAAAAGAGAGCAATTCCGATTGCTGATTTCAAGACTGAATTGCACTTTCAAAAAAAAAAAAAAAACAGCACCTTCCCTAATCCTTCGAAAATGTTACGTCCCACGATAATGCATGCAACGATGAAAATAAGTATGAAAGTAGGCAATTTTTCAAAACATTTCGCTTCTATAAAAAAAAAAATCTCAATTTGTTTTTCATTCTTCAGCTTGCTGCCAGTGACACTAACAATTTCGAAGCGAATGAAATTCTTAGGGAATTTCACAGTATGCAACTACAATCTAAATTTAAATTTACACTCTGTTTATTCAACATTCGAACGTGGAATTCCCTTTCGAAGTATAATTTTATTCATGTTGAGCACAGGGATAGCTCTCTAAATTCATTTCATTTGTATCTGAAAGTTGCATTGATCAGCGTTCTTTTGAAGAGCGAAAAATTTACATAATGCTGTTTGGTAAGCACTCGTAAATTTCATCTATTTTTAGACGCAAAATGTCATTTAAATAACAAATGCACATCACTACCGCGGATGTATCGGTGTTTCCTTTTAGTGTGAAGATTGTTATATTTCAACGTTCTATTTTTTTTTTTTCCCCCTTCGTCTGGGTTATGCAGTTTTTTACTGCAGATGCTTATGTCACTTCGACTCTGTCATCCACAAAATATTGAGATCCAGTCACATACTGCTGCACACTAATGCTAAGGCAACAGCGACATCATTCCTATTCATTTTGCGTCACAGGGCCAGTCCAGGAGTGCCCCGATGGAAAGTCAGGGGAGGTCACCGTGACCTTCCAAAAATTTCCCAATTCGGCAAATTTTGTCCGACGATTCGGCAGAATTATCACCATTCGGCCAAATTATCATCATTTGCCAATATTTGGAGTATCATTCAGCAAAATTATCATCATTTGGCAAATTGAGAATTTTTTTTCCCTCTCAAAAGTTTAAGTTCGGGTGCCATTGGGCCAACCCACGGAAAAACGGACATTTTTCCCCTCCCGTAACAACTCATATACTTCAATAAAAATAATAATTTAAAAAATAATGAAAAAAATGTTGCGGCTTAAGAAATACGTAATACGTATGTCTGATTTCTAAAGCATAAACGTTGATCGTTACCTTTCAAAATTACGGCTTGTTGATGAAATATACGAGCGGTCACATGCGGGACAACATGGCGGCTTTTTCGTAGAATGACTCTACAGCATGATCAACACATCATAATCACCTATCTGTGAGTATTTTTTATGATGGATATACTCGACAGCCAATTAGTAAGCATGAGATCGTCCTGACGGAATTATTTAGCACCAATGACGCGTATGGATAAAGGGCACTGAGCAAAAATTTCCCTTTCACTTTCGGGTGTTAAACCTCGATCATTAGTAAATAGCAGTTAACAGCAGTTCTACGCAAAATAACACCATCCAGACGTGTCGGATTTCAGGAAGTGTACCAGTAGAGAGAATATTCTTATTTAGAACATGAAAAGTTCCGCTAAGACTTAGCTAAGACTTGCCAATTATTTTATTACCACGTACAGATCTTCTTTCCCTTAGGGTGATAGCTCATTGGCGATTCTTGATTGATATTGGTTTCGAGTAATACATACCATTTATGGCAAAGAAAAAAAAAGCGAAAAAGAGCATTGAAATGCAGTTGTGTTAGACAACTGAGCAAAAGCCGGTTTTATGTTGGCAGCTTAAATAGCAACCCTAAACTTTTTCAAGAAGATATCTACTGTAAAGTGGGTTTCAACCATTGAGAAGGATTAGATGGAGAGAGTGCAGCCCTACTATCCCGGTGCGGCAACAGTACCATGTGACTTGGGGAGCAATTTCGATTTGACCGTAACCGCTGAAGAAGTTTCCATTAGCTGAAGCCATGCATGATAACAACCTTTAACTGTAGAAGGGAAAAATTAGATTTATAGTAATAGTGCAGTATTCTAGCATTGTAAACTGTGAGGAAAAAGTCACACCAGGAGGTCCAGTAACTTTTCCCTAGCATGTACGAATGTTTTTTACTTCTAAATAAAGAAAAAATAACATTTATATGCATTCAACGAGTACATATTCCACAGTTGCCTATAAGTTTTAAATTTTTGTACTTATTTTATCTATAAAAGTTATAAAACATTGTATATCTTGAGTGCAAATAACATTTTAGTTCCATAAAAACACTTTTTACTTAAAAAGTAATTATTTTAACGGCTCTTAAGCATTTTGTGTACATTTGCTTTGTTGGCGAGTATCTTCTCGCCAAGCTCCTGTGAACAGAAGATGCGCAAGAATAAAGATTTGCTATTTTTATGTTTCAATTTAAATACTAGTATGCCTGCGTATTAAATCATTTCAAAACAATGATTACAATACATATGAAACCATAAATTTTCAGTCAATAACAGAACACTTTAAACTATTTGTACATGCCCGTCATTTGAGGGAATAAGCATCAAAATACATGAAAAATGCAATTACATTATATTTTAAAATCCGGAAAGAAGTGGGGAGAGGGAGTTTGAATGATAGGCCTGTATTTGTATCCGTTATTTATTTATTTATTTATTATTATGCGGTAAAGGAGTTGGAGCCAGAGTTGCTCTGATTTGTAGCCCCGACTTCATGATAAGCGCCGTCGCGTCGTCTGAAAAATATTTAATGCCAAAAGAGCGATTGCGTGCCAAAACGCGACATCTTCCCAGCCAAACAAGTCACCTGACCTGGGAAACATTGGATCCCAAGCTTATTTCACTGAAACATTTGCTATGGCTCCCTCCATTAGTATTCCAATGGTTTCAACCAGTCACCCAACCAGTGTGTTGGTTTCCTGGCCAATGGGTTTAATTACTGGCTGAAAGAGTTGTTGCTGGTGATCGATAAGAAATAAGGGCACAAGATGGTCGATCGTTAGCAACCAAAAAGCAGATACCAACTAAGGAACAACAATGTAGAAATAAATTCAACTAACTGGACTCAACTGACTAATGCGAACATTTTACTTTCTTTTTAACAATATGAACCTTCTTCTGCATTCCCCCCCCCCATCCCCTCCCCATAACTCTTTCACTTAAATACAGGTCTCTTACTGATTCCCTGCTCTTTAAATTTAATTTTTAAACTTTCCTAACGTGCAGATAGTTTGCAGTCTTTAGTCCCTTTGACTCAATATAAATGGAAAATGTCTGATAGCTTTCATTTCGGGTGATTACAATTTAATTTTCCATTTGGGGTGGCTTGAATAAAAATAAATATTTCGCAATTAATTCCACCTACATCTAAATTCTCATTACTGGTAAATGAATCCGATTTCGGAAACAAAGCATTAATAATCAATTCCAGAAATATAGATTAAATTCAATTAGAGTTGCAATAATTTCGTTACATCAATTCTCAAGAATAAAGAGCAAAAATGTTATAGAGCACGGGGTTCTCAGGAAATGAATGGGTAAAAAATTCTGCTACGGTTATTTCTCGTCCAGAAACAAAATTCCTTTTATTTTCTCAACCCATTTCGTCTTATTTCTAACTCGCTTAAGCATTAATTTTCGTTTCTTTCATTTTATATGTGAAGCATTAAATTAAATTTTGATACTTTCACATTTTTGATCAACTGAGGACTGCTATTTTCGATTTATGTAAACGTCGCAATTCAGTGGGGTTGTTTCCTCCAGTCAAAAGTAGTACTTAAGTCACTGAAATTGATAGAACAAGAAAAAAAAAATAACATGGACCCAGAAAATTCTTTCATTTTACCAACAGTTATTTTTTAATTAATTTTTTTAAATGCCTGATTTTTTAAACAAGGCGTGGTCTTGATGACGTCACAAATGATGATCTTTGACGCATCTTAGTACCGCGTTTCCACGTAATGATAATCAAGACGCGAATTAAAATTGCGCTCTATGCTTGCTATCAACCATATCGTTGCCAATACACGTGAGTAAAGTTGCGAATTAAATATTTTGCTCTGTCAATGGCAACACAGAATGGCATTTCAGCATTTGTGAAGTCATCGGCAAGAAATGTAAACAATGAAAGCGCACCGATTTAAGTAATTTTTTTAAAAATATTGAACTTAAACAAATTATTTAAAAAATAATTAGATCCTATGTTTTTAAGCATGTTCATTCAGAAAAAAAATACTTTTAAAATTTTGGAAACGACCCCATTGAACTCTGATTATTGTTGGTTCTCACCAGTGTTCGTTGATTTAAACCAGCTTGATTTAAATCGTGATTAAAATCAGGATTTAAATCAAGTGATTTTTCTTTTAAAAATCATTGATTTAAATCAATTGATTTGAATTAAGTGATTTTTTTTAACAAAATCATTAACTAAAACCAGTTTATTTTACTTTTATGAATTAATTTTGCATTTTTAGAATGTATTGTTCTAAATTTAACTACATTACATTATTCGCAACTCCAGTGCTCGAACGCTGCGGTGATTTACAAAATTAAAGTAAAAGGTAAAACATTGCGTTCCACGTGTGTCTGTTGGTAAACATAGGCAGTTTGTTATGAATTTATTAACGCATTCGATGTGTCTCAGATTGCTTTCAGCACCAAAAATTGTTTCGTCCCTTAATGGTGTTCTCGAGTTTCTCAAAATAATGTTAGTTTTCATTTTTTCCCTCTAAAAAGTGAGGTGATTGTCGTAAATGGCGAAAGCATAAACACAAGAAAACTCTGGATTAACAAACTTCGCATTCGCATCAAATTCTCGTCTGTTCGATACTTTTTTTTTTTTTTTTTGAAAGAGTTAACGTTATGTTATACCAGGTAAATTTGCTTTTATTGTTTTGTGTGAATTTGTAAGAATGTGGGTTTTTTTTGAGCAATCACGATTGCTTATTGTTCTCATTTGACAGTCCTTGACGTTGGGATTATTTTTCAGCTTGGACCAGTAGCACCACCGCCCACCGGCGCGGCGGCGGCACGGCTGCTCTGTTCCTGAGCACTGTCCCTCGGAATCCACTTCTGCTGGGTGGTGGTGTCCATGTCCTTCACACGCATGCTCATACACACTCGCCAACGCGTGAGCGCCTTTACACACATACACAGGCCTACGTGCACACACTTAAGCCTGCACACACACAACTATACACACATAACCACCCAGGAGGAGGGACATGCTTGAGGGGGAGGGGGGCATTTCTAGAAACAATAACTCTAATGAGTAGGGTCTTGTCGACACTCGTGATTGCGAAAAACATAATTTGAATTCAAAGTTTCAGAATTCAAATTAGATTTTTTAATCATAAGCTCAAAAGAAGGATTTGATAACATTAGCAAAAGATTTAGGGCTTTCATCTCCGCCTAGTTTATAAATAATTAATTTAACTAACCTAATTTACTGCAGTATTTAGTTGGAATGGACAGTTTGCAAAATATTTTCCTGAATATATTATCGTAGAACGAAATGAAAAATGTTAATGCTGAGAATTTCCATCGCCAAAATAGTGAGATTATAGTTTAGGGTTATAATTTTAGTATTGTGCGAGCAAAGAACCCTTGGCGAGATTTTGCATGTCAGTTGTAAACCATTTTTATTTTTTATCATGTGTGGAATAAAATGGTAGAAAGATTAACAGAATTCGATAAGTTTAAAAAAATAATGGTAGATCAACATGTATCCGTGAGAATTTTATTGATGATGCATGACAGAATTAAATTATAATACAGAAATTAGAAACATATGAAACAGAAAAAATTAAAATTAACCGATTCGGCAGTTTGAGAAATAACTCAGCTGCAAATGTAGAACAAATAGCGTTAGCCAAACAAGACAAAGAAGTATCTTCTTCCTTTTTTGATAACACTGGTAAATAAAGGTTTTGTTACATGAAATATTTATAGTGTTCTTATGGTCACAATGAAAATGTACTTCCATCAAGAATTGACAAATATCGAATTCAACATCGTGGAAATGGCAGCTTTAGAACAACAAACTACATGTTTTGCATTAACTTCTAATGTTTAGTAATGCTTCTTCAATTCTCACTTCTTTCTACGTGGACCAGAATATCCACAAGACTTTAAAAATTAATTTAAAAGGAATAAAACAAAAAGTCATGCATACAAACAAAAATTACTAGGCTTATTAGCATTTCCTACGCTACGGCGCACAGTGGTTCAAGGGCGGAAAAAATAGCCATTTTTGAGTTTTAAGATAAAAAATATTTCATGCCATAATTACTTAGCCCTTGAGTTGTAATAATTTGGTCCATAAGAGTTTTTTGAAAAAAAAATCGTTTTTACAAAAATAAGCCGAGATTGTTGAACAATTATGTTTTTACTTTTTTCGGACGTACGCCTTTTCAATAAGGAGGACTAAAATTTAATAAACGTCATTTCTGATTGGTTTTTATCATTTATAGGATGCATAGTACATCGTAATTAAAAATTAAAAATTCATCAAAATTGAAAAGTACCTGAAATAAAATAACATTATTTTCTTTAAAATATAATGAAAAGTATTGTAGAATATACTTTTATCGGCGGCTTCCGGTGGGCTAAAATTTACATGTATCAATAGTTTAGACCCTCCTTTAAATAAACAACAACATTTTAGCTGCGACCACCTGCGACTGCAGTAGTGGCAGATGTTTTTGTTTGACCTTCGCTATTTACGAATTCCAATATTAGTAAGTTAGAAAATAACTCGTAACGGTATGACGAGGGTAAATTGCTTTTTTATCAAAGAAATTGGTCATCAAATTTGGCATGCTCCAGAATAACGTATGTCACAATTTCACTACTTTGCAGGAGAGCCTAAAAACGTTTGTTTACTGTTTCCGAAAGTTGGGGCTTTTGAAACATTCATCAATAAATATAGAGGATTTTTTAAAACAGATTTACGTTGTTATGGCTTAATGCGGAGCATTATTCTACATGCAATGCAGTAGTAACCTGAAAATAACAATTTTCAGACCCGTTTGGCTTTAAGGAAGATACATATGAGAAAGAAATTTTTAAAACTCATACAGAATTCTATATAAAAAGTTAAATAACCATTCTGTTTATAAAACAATGAAATTAGAAAATCATTAAACGTTTGAAATTTTTGATTTCCTTCTTCGAAGTCATTCTGGTATAAAGCTATTCTCAGTTTGTCAACATTGCCAGAAAATATTGTTCGAGGATATCAATTGCAATAAATAAGCCTTGCGTGTGGCATACGACTGATTTAATTTATATTTTTCACTAAAAACAGAAATGAGTTTGAACTACAGAGAAACCCCAATTTCACGTTTCTCAGAGGCCTGAACCAAACATAAAATACATAAAATTTGGGAAAACGTCAATTCAAATTTAAAAAAAAATAAAATATGGGAAAACGTAAAATACGAGAAAGGTATAAAAAGCAAAAATCAGATAAGGAAACAAAAATAGTAATGAAGGTTGCTACGATGACGCTTATAAAATGTAAAAATGCGATATTTTACGAAAAGAACATTATTGTACACACCAGTTTAGATCATTCTAACACAATAAGTAACGAATTCGGGCGTTTAGGTTGAAAATAGTCAGTAATAATGAGTTATTGAATCCAAAGTAAACACAGCATCTTCCAGGATTGGAACACTTTGCAAAGTTTTTTTCCTACTCTTTATGATAAAGAAAATATTCTTTCACTATTATTAAGCTCTTAAATGCAGTATTGAAAAAAGAGACGAGTTGTGTTTCCTCTTCTTCTTGTTCATCTTCATTGGCAGCCGAAAAGTCCATAAGGTCAGCTACGGATGGAATAGAAGCGTTTCTGTTTTCATGGATTAACTTTCAACAGAGTGAATTATGTTTAAAAATGCACAGATGGAAACACTTTTCTTAATTTTAAAACATTTTTTCTCTTTTTTTAACTGCCGAGGGAAAACATAAAATGCGGGAAATTCATAAATAACAAACTCTCCATCCGGGTTAAATTAATATTATTAGTGTATGGAAAAACTGGGACCTGATGATAGTAAAATGTGGGGAAAACGTAGATTCGAGGGACGTAAATCGGGGTTTCGCAGTGAATACGATCAGCAAGCATGAAGATAAATATTACCATGCAACAATTTTAACAATTTTCCAAAGCATTTTTCGAGAATATTCAAAGTTATTGAATTTTTTCCGCTTTTTTTCCGTTTTGAACCACTGTGCGGCGTGCGTTTGTCATCCGCCATTAGACGGTGGCTGCAGTGCCCCCTATAGTCTGTTGGAGTTGCGAATACTAGGGCCATTCCACGAAAACAGGTAACTCGATGGTAAATTTTGAAACTCTTTATTCAAGACAAATTTTGGTGTTAATGAAAATACAAAATATTAAATTTGATGTTTTAAGTAAGATATCAAAGTTTCTTTTTTCTGGATTGGAAACTAAGTATTCTAAAGATAGAGTCCAGTTGCGAGCAAACATGCTGGCCTTTCAGCGTCAAATTTGAAGCTCTGATTTGGTTAAAAAAATTGATTCAAATTTTTAAAGTCAAGTTTATAGGTAAATCTAAACTTAATTGTTTTCGTATTATAAAACGTTAAGATCCAAGATGCGTTCTAATAACTATACTAACACATACAAAAAAATCTTCATTTTTGTGTCCCGCACGTGACGCAAAAGATGAATATTTGTAGTTAGAACAAAAAGGAAAGCCATTTATTTTGTGTGCTTGATATTCCTAAAGCTAATTATTGTAGTACTGTTATGTTATGACAGTTTTCAGAACCTTAAATTAATTTTAGTTGGAGAAAATTCTGAAAACAAAACTGTCCCGCATGTGACGCGTTATATAAACTAGCGTATGATTAGACAGTTACAACCTGAAAATATAAAATGAAATTTTTTTTTCCACATAGTTAAAGATTAAAACATATTATTCTGGAGTAAGAACTAATTTTTATTTTACGTATGTATGACTATTTTTATGCATTAATTAATAGTTCACGAGGAACATATTTTTCCTTGAAAGTGTTTACTTGTTTTAGAAATAAATTATTTAAAACACACATACATGTAACGCCGATGAATATAATAGTAACAAAATAAAACTATTTTTATATTTTCCATGTAAGAACTTATTGTGGAACAAATATAGTTTGTGTATTAAGTTTTCCCTTTTCAATCTTTTTTTTTTCACTGCTTAATATTCTTTTCTGTAGAAGGCAGATAATAATTTCATTAGCTACTAGCTGCGTCGCCCAGCTTTGCACGGTCTACGTCGAAAACGAAAATTGTGTCAAGTGATGCATATTCAACATTCAGGCTTAAACAAAAAAGAAATCTGCAAAATTTATTCGACAGAGTACGGAAAAATAACCAAAAAGGAAAAAAAATATCCCTTGATTACACGAAGAGCCTCGAACGCATAGCATACGTAACGCTGTGCGGGGATTTTGAGGAATTGTTTTCATTATCCCGATGGAATTTTTCTTCAAAATATGGCTTTATTATTATCTTCATGAAGTTAGAACTAAATATTTAAATATAAACAAATATTTTACTTATTTGACAGAGATGGAAGGATTTAAATATACTAGTGCAAAGAGAATGAAAAAGATGAGAAAGAAAGCAGCGTTAGAAAAACAAAATGTCCAGGAGGAATCTTCCTTTCTTGAAAATAAAAGTATAAATGAAATAAAAAAGGAGGAAGAAAAACAACATGACAAAGGATGAAAAAAAAGTATATATGAATGAGATAGGAAGAGGTTGCAGTCTGCAAAAAAACGATGCTCTGTTTCAACTTCAGAATCCTAGAAGTCAGAAGCCATCTACGAATTACTCAAATTCTTCTGTACCGCCCCATATCGCTAAAAAAAAAGTAAAACTTTACAGTAGTAGTAAAACTATACACACAAAACATTTAGATCATTGCCCCAGTCACCACGAAAACGGCGTGTTGTAATACAAGGCTTACAGAAAAGTCTTCTACTATAACAAATTAATTAACAAACGTACTGTTACAGCCAGAAATTGCCTTAGCATGTTGTATACTACGAAAATTAAAAATTATTCTTTCTCAAGAAAAATATGAGTTATACAAAGATAAACTTATGATGTAAACCTCGTCAGAAAAGACTACTTCTGCGTGAAGTTTTGTATAAATGAAGGTGAAATTACAAGAGCAAAGCTTCTTAATATATTCTATTTCATGTTCAAAATACTTCATTTTTAGTTCATTTAATAGCTCATTAATTTGTAAATATGCTTTACTAAAATACGTTTTTCTTATAAAGTGTTTAGCAAAAACTTTATTTTGTGTATCGATTCAGTTTCTGACATTCAAAAAATATGCTCTTGCATAAAATTTGCAAATGTCCCGCACGTGACGCTATAAATAATATTTTTTTTCAACAGTTTAAATTGTCATTTCTCAGAAAATTATATGTGTTTCATTTACATATTTGAGCCTTGACTTTTAAAACCTTTATTTTGTTTCTCCATCAGATTTTTATTAGAGCAGAAATGTTAACTAAATCCTGTAACAAATGATAAGACGTTGACTTTAGATGTCCCGCGCGTGACGCTTGCAAATTATTTTTTTTTCCAAGCAACAAAAATATGTAATAAAAATAAAACTACGTCTGACGTCTCTTAGTATTGAATGTAAAGATAAGAAAATGTGATATCTTCAGTTTGTTTAAAATATTAAGCTTTATGGCAAATTTTTGGTGAAAAAAATGGAATCCGATTGTCCCGCACGTGAAGGTGGAATGGCCCACTATCTTAACTTCAACAGGCAAAACTAAATAGATCCCTCTTTCTGTGTGTGTCACAGATTTTCACTCTATTGCTTTTACTCCAAAATTACAGTTTAGAACAAAATAAAAAATTTGGAGTTTTTCTTATACACCTAGTTCAGAAAAGTAATTGTTCAACATATTATTTTACACTAAAAACGTACATGATAATAGAAACCTTATCTTTAAGCAAAGCATAAAACGAAATCACATCTTATCTTAGCATTATAACGTAGTTATAAATCTTAAAATATTATTGAATAAGTAATTTATCGTAATTTTAAAAGTAAGTTGAATGGATTCATCTATTGTTATAAATATATTATGTTTATAAATGTAAAGTAATTAATATGTAAAAAAAAATTTAACATTTTTAAAAAATCAAAAAAGTCTGATTTAAATCAAAAAAATACGATTTGAATTTTAAAAATCCGACTATTTTATTTTAAAAAAATCACGAACTCTGGTTTTCACTTTGTTAAGTAACTTTTTGATCAATTGAAAATTTCTCTTAGTTTTTAGAAACAGCTCTTTTACTTGCTACGAGGGCAGAGCAGATATGAACTTTTATTTTTCTTTGCGTCAATCAAACAAAATATATATACATACAGAACAATTTTCTACATGGCGTCCTTATTTTCTATTTTCCCCACCAATTGAAAAGTTCTTGATGACGTCGTGATCGAAAGAAGGTCGGCGCGTGTGGAGCAGTTACGCACGACCTCTTCTTGAATCATCATCAAAGCGCTGTCCTCCTGGGTGTTATTAGAGTCAACCAAACAAACTTGTAGTCGATGGACGATAAATCTGGACTGTACGGACTTTTCTACAGGTATCCAAGGAATTTCCTCCACTTTTTCCCACGTTAAAACAGCAGTATGCGGCCTTGCATTTTCATGAAGAAAAATGATGTAACGTATCGGTTGGTGGCATCGCTTTCTGTGCTACGAAGCTTTTGCTTCATCCAAATGGTCACAATAACTAGCTAGCATTGTTCAATTTAAAAGCTATAAAGTTAATGATTAAAACAAAGTTTAAAAAAACTTTGAGTTTATATTTTGTCTTGTAGTGCGATTTGAATTTTCCCAATGTATAATGAAATCGCTATTATAAAAACATAAGCTCATTTCATAAAAGTTACTCGGCTGAACTATGTAAACCGATGTTAGAATATAAACTTTTAAAAAGGTGTGAGCTGTTAAACCATTTTTTTTTTCACGGAAGGGATTCTAAATTTAACGAAAATAGGTCACACAGATTTAACAAACACACCGCAGATATGTGGAAAAACCGAAACTCCTTGTCAAACATAAAAAATGCTGTATTCCGGTGAAAGAATTTCATTCCCAATTCAACGGAACCATGCAAAAACATTTTCACATATCATTCTGATATTTTACTACTGAAATTCGTATGCTCATTTGAATAATCAAACATCCTGCAACAGATTCAAGGAAGGAGAAATATTTGAAAGGAACTGAAATCTCTCTGTTGCTGATTTAATTTTACGTTTGAGTTTCCACCGTTCTGAGCTTAATTCTTTTTATACGTGATATGTAGATGCTTGTGAATCCAATATCTAATATATATATTCGCTCTGATCGTTATCACTATGAGGTACCCTTGTGTGTGTATATATATATATATATATATATATATATATATATATATATATAGTGTGTCCTGAAAAAGACTGACTGTTTTCAAAAATTTCTAACGGGGAAATGGTTAATGATAAAAAATAATTTTTGCAGAAAATTCATGTGATGGGCCGTAAGTTTCGTCTCCCAGAATTCCAAGTTTTAGTTCCAAATGTCTCCCACAGATGGCGCTGCAGACAGTAAGCCTCTAAGTCAAAAAATAATTATTGGAATTCACCGATTTTTCCTCCGATTGCGACATGTGGTTGCAGCCGGCGGCAGGCATTTTGAGAATATTGTTGTGTAATTTTGTTTATTAGAAACATTTTCGAAAACCTATGATGTATTTTTCTGTCTTTCTTTGATTTACGGTCTTATACAATCTGAAGCGCCATCTATTGGATAAATTTTGAACGAAAATTTGCAACTTTGGGCAACGAAACTTGCGGTCCACCCATGGAGCTATGAGTAATAAGGAGAAGACATCACCGCTGAAACTCCGCAGTGGAAGTGAAGCAACCGCGAAGATTCGCGGCCATCTTGTGGCTTTCATCGTATGATTTCGACTCGATGCGCTGGTTGACTCAATGCCTTTGCTTTTGAACAATAATAGATAATTTATGGTTTTCTGAAGAGCAATAATCCAGGGTTTTTTCCCGTCAGTTTAATGAAAAGAAATGGTGGAAAATCGTTGCTCTAAGAATAAGAGCTCTTCAATTAATTCAAGAATTAAAATGCTGTTACTGTGCATATATTCTGTTTTGGTATAGGGTGTGTGTTTTTTTTTTTTTTTTTTTTTTTTTTTTTCAGAGCGAAGGAGGTTTTATCAAAAATAATGCTAAAAGCAGGGTATAAAATTTATTTCCAACCGTCTAGTAATAATTTCAAGACTCTTATATAAAGAACGGTGACTTTTTTTCGAACAAATCCTTTACGTATCGTATTTGAAATAAATTTAAACCACTGGATATTTGAATACTTTATTCATCAAGTATTATGTAAAGTAAAATTAACTAAAACCAACGAAATAATTTGCATTTAGTAAATGTTCTCAAAAAGAGCTTTAAACATAATTGAAAGATGGGAATAAGAAAATGAATAGAGCCTTTTCCACTTGATTTGAATTACTTATTCCCAATTTATTTTTTTGAAAAGGGAAGATGCAAATCAAAATGAATATTACAAATATTTATTTACTGAATACTTTAGGATTACATAGCAAAAATATTACCTGGGTGTCAATGATTTAAATCATTTTTTAACTTAAACCCTGGAAATCTCCCTGAATTTTTTTAATTTTATTAGTTCTGAATTTTTTTATTCTAACCCTCTTTCATTATATTGATTTTGTCCTAGGTGTTTTTCCTCACTTGACCATTTTTATTTAAATTATCTCTCTTTTACCACATTTTTTTTTCTTTTTTTTTGTGTCTGCACAATATTTTTTTCAATAAGTAGTCACTGGATTAAGGAACTTTTTTTATGAAAACAGTGAGGGATTTTGTTGCACATAGATATAAAATGGGTGTGCAGAAAAATTCCATACTTTGTTGCTATATTGTGTGCATTTTTGTACACATTGGAAAAGATAAACTTATTAATACTGCTCCAAGCATAAATTGTTGTTAAAAAATTTAGAGTATGCTCATAAATTTATTTTTGAGAAATCATCAATCGAAGAGATTGAAGTTTATACATTTTTTGTTAACTATAATTGTAGATGGTCTCGGGACCAGTTTTCGAAATACTTTACCAGAAAGTGGGCAAATAAAATTGCCAGCTCTTTCCTATTGTAAAATATAATTTTTATACAAAAAAAAAAATAAAAAAAAATAAATAAAATAACAAAGCTAGTGAAGATTAGAAAAAGGCATATGCTATAAGGCCAATTTGTTTATTTTCCTCTTTTTTTACCAATTTAAAGTGCACTAATATGTCATTTAAATTAAATTTGACAAGAATCATATGCTTTGTATACACCTATATAACACCTATATACCTTTGTATAAACTATATGTATCACGTTTTTTCTTTGAAAAAAACACTCAAAAACGTGATCATTTTCCCGATTTTGGTCCATCCCTTTTAAGCAGATGCTAAAGAAGTGAATACTTAAACATTCTGCTATGATTTTACATGGTCTGACTGGGAATAAAGAATAAATAATTACCGTAACTACGCAAAAAGTGCGGGGATCGCTGTTTTCGCGAATTTTCCCAATAGTCGCGAATTATTGCTCATTTTTTTAAAAAATAATATATAATATGGCTACAGCATAAAATTTTGTCGATATAAAATCAAAATAAAAGCATCAAGTAAAAAAATCGTAACAGCTGAACAACTTGTCATGTTCAACTCCTGAACATCAGAAACACACCATGTTATGAAATGCTGTCTTTCAATGTTTTGAACACCACAAGATGGCTGCCAGTCAAAAGAACAGTTAACTAAGCTTCCGAAACGGCTTCAGCGTATCTCGCTCATGTCGTCTCCTTATTACTCATAGCTCCATGGGTCCACCACATGAATTCTCTGCAAAATTTTTTTTATTATTAACCATTCTCCTGTTATGAACTTTTGAAAACAGTCAGTCTTTTTCAGGACACCCTGTGTGTGTGTATATATATATATATATATATATATATATATATATATATATATATATATATATATATATATATATATATATATATATATATATATATATCTTCTGTGCGTCGGTTTGTCACCATAAGACTTTTAAACGGCTGGACCGATTTTGATAAAATTTTTGTGTGTAATTAAGTTGTGGCAAGCATGGTTTCGAAGCGCGATGGATCGAATCGGAAAAGTTTTTGGTAATTAATTAATTAATTTAAACATTGGATGGTTATATCTCCCAAATGATAATATTTATTCTAACCCATTGTTGAGTGTAAACTGAAATAAATATTTAACCCGTTGCCAAAGGACAATAAGAAAGCCAGTTCTGCTTTTTATAAAGAAATTTCCTACTGTGATAGGTCAATTGAGAATAGATAAAACGTAGAAAGAGAGAGTGAAGCCTTCATTTCTCTAGAAAGGAATGATTTTAGGTCCCGTGATATATTTCAAAGTAAAGTACTGTAAGGTTCACGCAAAACGTGTATTCTGTCGTCGAAGTTGAACCATGTGACCGGATCGGTGCTTTAGGTTTTCCTAACCAAATGATCAGAAAGTACCGTACATAGAAACATTTCTTTCTTGGCTCAAATCCATCTTAGTTTTGGCACCAATGTCAAGAATACTTTAAGGATTATCTAACTAATTAGTACATTATTAAAGGAAAAGATGATGGTATTTAAAGACGAAACAAATTTTATTTTCGTCCAGACAAATTTCAACAGGGCAGTTCTGTACACAAAAGATCAGTGCAGTGGAAGATCTTTATCTTTGGTGGAAAGAACAAATTAGGCACTAATTGAAGTTTAAACAGTTTTCGTTCAAAAGATTGAACCGCTAATCGACTTCGCCCACTGATCGGCTGGATTACAGTAACGTGGTGGCTTGGCAACTTTGGATATAAACAATAGAGTTGCGTGAACATTTGTTTACATTTTAAAGCTACTGTTAATGTAATTTATTGTATTTTTTCTCTATTTGGCGAAATATTTCAAATTACAAAAAAATTGTTTTTCGTTTTTAAACAGTTTTTAGTCATTTTAGTTGAAGAATGTGTTTATTTTACATCGGGAGGGGTACTGGAGGGGGGGAATCACTGGGGAGGGATAAGTGATTTTCGCTTATTCAGAGAACTGTTTTTACCTTTATCATTTTTCTAAACGATATCCTTTCGATTGTTTTATTCTTTTTCATATGGGGGATGTTGCATCGGGATTTCCCGTTTGTTCTAAATGGGTAGATAGATTTTTACACTTAATATCTGAGGACGCTTTTTATCCTTTGAGTATGGGCTGAAGGAACAAACCATCAAGTACGGGAGAAAAACAGTGAATAAAACAACTGCTCAGTTTGCATTAGATAAATAAAGTCGTAATAAATATACGCATTCTGACACCATAGCAGCTTAAAACATTTTTTTTACTCTTTTTTTTCAACAGAACGGTTCAAACACTTGATAGTTTATTGAAATTTTTAAACTTTTCAATTTACAAACTTTGAACAGAACAACGTCAGTCGGGTCCCTTAGTGTTATATATATATATATATATATATATATATATATATATATATATATATATATATATATATATATATATATATATATATATATATATATATATATATATATATATATATATGTACTCCTGTTTGGGAAAATTGAAACATCCTAAAGAAAGCATCATAGTTGAATGAAATTTAATACACAGTTGAATGGTAATGGTACAAATAAATGATTACATTTTCAAACTTAAAAACAATAAAAAGAGATAGATATTAGTATTTTGTGTGGCCACCACGCGCCGCAATAAGAGCTGCTACATGACTCGGCATGGAGTGAAACAAAGTTTGAATAACTGCCTGCGGAAGAGTATTCCATATTGTTTGTATGCTCAACCAAAGTTCGTCTGTCGAAGCAACAGGACGAGGACCACGAGCGAGACGCCGCTCAACGAAATCCCACAAATGTTTAATCGATGACATATCCATAGAATATGCAGGCCAAGGAAGAAGCTGTACCTGCTCCGAATCAAGGTAGGATTTGACAGTCCTGGCGACATGTGGACGGGCATTATCCTGCTGGAATACAGCCCCTGGCAATCCTTGCAGGAAACGAATACCTTGGCGCTGTAAAACTTCGTTTATGTATCGGGTACTGTTCAAATTGCCCACAATTCGTAGCAATTGTGATCGTCCATGATATGCTATGTCACCTCAGACTATAACTCCGGGTGTTCGTCCACTTTGGCGTTCGATAATGCACTCCGGATTGTGCCGTTCACCGGCATAGCGCCTGACACGAATTCGGCCATCATGGTGCCACAAATTGAAGCGGGATTCGTCAGAAAAGACGACCTGCTGCCAATCAGCATGCCAGCTCCTATTCACATTGGCCCATTGTAGCCGCAGGTGGCGATGAATTTGCGTGAGAGGAATCCTGTATAAAGGAATCCTTGCGCGTAGCCCACGCTGCAGCGGACGTCTGCGAATTGATGAAGCACAAAATGAAACACCTGTAGCTGTTGACCATTGAGCTGCCAATTGTCTAGAAGAAACTGTGCTGTCCGTCAGCGCTATACGCACCAGGTGTCTGTCATCGCGAGCTGACGTCACATTTCGGGGTCCACTCTTGGATTTCCTAGCTGTCCGACCCTCGTCCGTCCACTGCTTCCAAATACGCATGATTGTGCTGCTGTTACGCTGCACACGAGCGGCTGCTGCATGATAAGACAATCCAGCTTCCCGAAGGCCGACGATTCTGCCCCGTTCAAACTCCGAAATTTGCTCAAATTTCGCTTTCTTTCGTCGAAGAGGCATAAGACACATAGTAAAGATTCAGTTAACGTTTACTGTAGCATATAACTACCGATAATCATACACGCCTCGCTACGGCCGTCTATTTATATTCAGTTCGATCCGTCGTTCAGAGGGCGCTGCTCAGCATACGCATGCGATACCGGTCTGCAATTCTAATCATTTGCATATCATGCCCTACTTTACATTTCCTGCAATTTTCAGGTCCCTCGTGTTAGTCCTTCGTGGTGTTGCAATTTTCACAAACAGGAGTGTATAAGACTCGAACAGTTGAATTTATTTGCCTCAGCCTATTAAACAGAGTTATTAGGTTGCTTATTTAATAATCAACCCCTTGACATTTTTAGAAGAGTGAAATACGCATACGAAAACCATGAGGACTTGAATAAGTATAACTTGTTGTTTTAATATTTATTAATTGGACAAATTTTCGTCTCCATTGTAACGAATCGTTTGTGTTCATTCAAAACATAAGCATAAAACTTAACTCTGCGAACTCCTCTGTTCACCGGCCTCTTTGAGCGAGTTCACTCCTGAGCTGTGGCGTCTATGCCCTACACACACACTTGCCTACACACATATACACACGCACCTACACGCACACGCGTCATCACGTCAGCACACACATACACGTCTGCATACACACCTACACAAACACACGTCTACACACACACACATACACTTGTGATTGTGTGAAAAACGTAATTTGAATTCTAAAAATCAAAAACTTAAATTTTTTCTTCTTTTTTTTTTAATTTTTTCTATGCTAGATTTTATATGAAATACAAAACGTGCAAATATGCTTGACTCCGTTTTTGGTGCGTATTTTGGATTTTTCCAATGCATGAAATGCACTTGTAGAAGCGTTAAAAAATATTCATGTGTATAAGCGATGCATTTTCTCTAAATAAAGACACTTGAGCATTAGTTTAAATTATACCGAAATATTCTAAATTCATTTTGGAGCATTTTCATGAAAAGAATGTTATTACAAAATTCTTAAGAACGAAAAATAATTCAATTCATGTCAAATGAGCAAGTTTCTATTTTTATTCCGTGGTTCTCAATTTACGTTATTCACTACAAAGATTTTTTTTTTCTTTTATTATCTTCCTGTAAAGATTGCTATCAAGAAAAGTTATCAGTAAATCTTATTATCTTTCAGAAATCATTCTCCTTATTTAATGAGCCAATTTTTTATCGCCAAAATATGAACATCAGTTCATTCCATCGCTTGATTAAATTACACTGTTCTCCTGCTTTCTCTCTTTGAAAATTGATTTGATAAAAGTATGATAGCAAGATTTCAATTTTGTAAAAATAAATAGATTTACTTGCTTACCTAAACAATTTAAACTGTCAATTTCGAAATTAATTTCGTGAGAACAATTAAATATGCTAGCGAAAAATATACTTTCAGGGCTTCTTTTTCGTTCTTGTGTGCTTAGTCGATGTTTGATCGAAATAGAAAATGATGATAACATGAAACAATTTTTTCCCCCTTTTTCGATCATGTTTCTTTTTTTTTTTTTTTTTTTTTGCATTTGGAAGAGATACTAGTGTTGGTACATAAATAAATTGCTAATTAATAAGTATTAAATTATGTTTCTTCATCAATTTCAAATGGGGAAGAAAGTGCAATTTAATTAATGTTTTCTGAAATAAAACTGGTCCATCCGTTTAGGTACTACAGTGCCACAGACAAATATATAGACAGATACACAGACAAGTCAAACTTATAACCCCCTTCCTTTTTGTGGCGGGGCTTAATGAATTACAAGTACTTTATCTTTTAACAAATAGAAACTGGCTACAGATTTAAAAACATTTAATCATTTAGCTTTTTCCTTGTCGACCAAATAGGGCATTGGTCCCAATCGCCTGAAAATCAGCTACGATTGCATTTATAAAATCTGTTCTAAAAGGTTATGATTCGAGTTCTCTATAACTTAGAAGCTCCAAATAAATGCTATCAGTCTCAGAAAATTTCTTTCTTTCGATTAGTACTAATGTGTGCAAATATGTTTTCACAATCAAAATTAGGAAAAAACGCTAATTTTCGATATTTATAATTAATATTTTTGGTAAATAAAGTCATAGAAAAGGGCTAGCTAAGAACATTCTTGGTTATGTCTCCTTTCGAAGAAAAGACTAATCAATATCAGTTTATCCGTTTAAGAGCTGCGGTACTTCAGACAAACACACAGATACACAAATAAACAGACATGTTAAACCTTTAACCCCGTTCTTTGTTGCGTCGGGGGATTAAAAAAGCACGGGTAACATCAGCAACATTATTAGAATGATTTGCTTAATTAACTTACATTTTTAATTTTAGAAGCTAATTATTATATACATAAAACACAAACTCCAAATTTGTACGTCCGAGGTAAACTCGGACCGATTTCGATGAAATTTTCAGGTGAATGCTGGGAAGAGGGCCGTATCCAGCCCGAAATGTTTTGTACCGTAAAAACAGCAGAAGGTTTGTTTTTTTTTTAATTTCGTCAGAAAAGAAAAATAACAACGTTTTTTCATTCTTAATTTTGTAACTATTAAACCAGTGATTCCCAACCTTTTTCACGTCCCCTACAATATTTGCCGCCCTAGGCAGCTGCCTACTCTGCCTATTGGGAAATTGGGTTCTGGATACATCCTGAGTAAAAAATGCAAAAATCATGATTCCCGCGATTTTGTAGCACATTTTTGAAGATAAATTTTTGTGGCTGATATGTTACATGTCTTGCCATTTATTTAGTACCGAATTCAGTATTTTGGAAGTTCTTTCTTGATTTATCTTATTTCTACTGCATACTGTAAATATCTTAAGCATGAAATAAAAATAAACACTTACTCTACTCTATTTCATTTTCTACTTGTGATTGAAAAAAAAATTGTTTGTTTTGAGAAACATTTCGTTATATACATTTATTTTTAACTTAAAACGGGTGTGTCTTACAAAGTTATAATCAGTTTGCAATCAACTTCTGAAAGTGCAAATAAAGTTCTATAAATAATTTCAACTGTTCTAGAGTCTTTGAAAATTATTTAAGTTTTTGAAATTCTTTGATACGTTCTTCAATTTTGTCTCTTATCAAGAAATTAAGTATAAATTGTCAAAAGGGCTAGAATTTAACTCTTTCGTCCTTTCTGAATCTTTACACCATTTATTTAAAATCATTTTGCTCAATTTTTATACTGTAGGGCACTTGAGGAAAAGGGGGGGGGGGGGTAACTAAAAGCCGATATGAGAAAATACGATGTGCTTCTCGTTTCTCCTCTCTCATTTTTCCTCTCTGTCGATTAATGTTAACGATTTGCAGAGCAAGTCATTTTTATTTTGATTGATCCTGATTTGCAAAAGAATGCATAACTTTTAAAAGACTTTGATTGCATATTTTTCTTCATATTTTTGTAGCCTCAATTATCCCATATAAGGCCTCAAAATATAGATTTTTATATCTATTTTTCAAAAACGTTCCCTGGGGAGAAACCTCCGGACCCCACGAAATTATGGATGTTCTACATCCATTTAAAGGAACACTCATATGTTATCCTTACCACTACAAGGTGAATAAAGAAATAATGAGAAATTAAAATAAAAATAACAACAGTTCAGCAGTGGAATTATTAAAAATCGAGACAAAAAAACTTCTTCTGTGTTAAATATTTTTATGCGTGTATGTGTGTCCAATGTACACTGGTGTAAGAAATTAAGAGAATTTTCAGATTTGGTCAATTACTTTTAGAACTACTGGAACGATTTTAATGAAATCTGGTATGTAAAATATTGAAACAATGAAAACCAAATAACCATCTAAAATTTAAAATACACAAGCATAATCATAAATAACACTCGTTAGATCGGATGGTATGAAACAGCGATTGCAAAATTTAAAAAAGGGGGGGGGGTTAGTATGGGGTACGTTCCCCTCTAGCAGATAAATAGGCCTCGCAGTGTGACTCCATACTTGAAATAAAGCAGTTTATGGGATCCTTAAACAATTATTTCCACTCGTTCAACAACGCCGTTCTCAGGCTATGGATGGTCTTCGGAGGGATGTTGCGAGTTGCTATTGCCCTCCCGAGAGCGTCCCAAACATGTTCTATAGGATTTGAGTCTAGAGATCTACTTGGTCAATCCATCGAGTGAATATCCTCCCCTTCCAGAACTTCGTAGACCAGAAGAACTGTATGTGGCCTTGTGTTCACATCCATTAAAACTAACTCGGGGCTAACAGCGGTCGTCAAGAAGTGATCATAGGGCTCCAAGAACACATCCCTATATCTCGCAACTGTCACAGAGCCTCTCTCAAAAACATGGAGGTTTGTGCGGCCATCCAACATGATGCCTGCCCAGACCGTCAAACCTCCTCCTGCATAATGGTCGATTTCGCGGATATTGGAAGGCAAATAGCGAGTCCCGTTTCAGCTTAAACGACTTTTCTTGTCCTACGTTTACATGGATAGAAGCAGGACCCTGCTACCTACCCTCCAATATCGGCGAAATCGACTATTATGGCGGTGGTGGTTTGACGGTCTGGGCAGGCATCATGTTGGATGGCCGCAAACCCCTCCATGTTCCTTCTGGAAGCATTCTTTTTTCTTTTTTTCTTTCTTTTTTTTGTGTGTGACAGAGAAAATTTATTTCAATAACGGCATAATAAAATAACATTTGAAGAACGGTGTATTAAGTATTCATTAGTTTTTAGGAAGAAATGAACAATTGACAGCGACTCTCGGTGGACGTCTCAAAAAGACAAACGTTTCATTGTGCCTATCAAAGTTCATCACTGGATCATCTGAAATCAAAAGCACAAAATTATTTTACGGGTTATACGGATCTGCATAATTTAGTGTAAGTGACTTAAATAATAATTATTGATTCTTAAATGCTTTTAAACTATACTAAAGTTTCTGAGTGCTTCTTCCGTTTCATACCTAAAAATATTAAAATGTGAGCGGGGCAGTTTAAATTAAACATATTGTGGTTCAAAAGTACTCTGAAGGACTGTACCTCAGCTTTAATTCTGCTCCTGAATGGAGATATGCTATAATGCAGTAAAACAGATGTAATTTCCATCTTATCACATCGTTTCACTTCACGCTACGGCTGGCACAAAGTCGATCATTTTCCACAGACTGAAGTGATTCCGACTCTTACGTTCTTCGCAAAATAGAATCATAACTTTCAAGTATTAAAGTTAGGAAAGCAGCATCTATTTACGGCTGAATTTCTTGTACTATAAAACTGCACGGTTTCGCCGAAATTTAGGGTCAATCTCGTTACAGAAAAAAGTCCAGTCAATTTCATGGACGCCCGTGCTCCTCGTGGGGCGTTCCCGCGCGCTGCAAGCACCCTTAAAACGGAACCTAATGAGACGGGAAATGGACCAACCCGCACGGCTCCACTATTTTAACAGATGTCTCTTAAATCACATCTTCACATTTCACGAGAATAAGAGCGGGGATTAGTCTCGATGAACGCTCTGCTGGGTTTCTTCTCCCGTGTTTGGCTCTCGGAAGCCCGCCGCCACTTTATGAGCGGTGCCATTCGGGGTGGAGTACTATCGATCTCGAGCTGGAACCACTTCTGAATGTGTTTCGGATTGGAATGGCCATAAATTGAGTTGGGGAGAGCTATTTCTTGTCTCCTTCTTCCGATTGCACTTTCTTTTGATGAAGACGCACTGCCGAGTGGAGAGGTTGGGCTCTTGTTCAAAATGCACGCGACTATCATCTAGGCCCATGCCCGTCACCCCTCCCCTTGCCTTTGGGAAATCAATGTAGTTCTGCACTTGTTGCACGGTTTTTGTTTTTTGACATTTGCATTGGGAATGTATCCTATGACACCCCCCCCCCCCCCGCAGGAAAGTTTTGTAATGACGGACCTGTTATTATCTAAATCAGGGATATCCAAACTGTCGGTGACAACCAAACTGTCCCCCCAACCGGGATGACCCAACTGTCGGCCTGAAGATGACAGTGACATCTGTAAGGAAACAGTTTTGTTGCTTAGTATTTTCTAATTACAGGTACTTTTGTATTTGGAGTTATTACTTCCTAATCAAAATAATCATATGTATTTTACTTCACTCTCAGGAATAAAATAACAAAAGAAATGAATCTGAAATATAAAAAAAAATCAGTAAATGAAATAATAAGTAAAATATGAAATTTCTACCTTCCCCTTCCATCGTCGAAGAAAGGCTAAAATTGCATTTTAAGAAAATATTTATGTCAAAAATGTTCAAAGAAAGCTTCTCAATCATCCCTTTTCCCTTAACGTCACCAAACATAGTCATCTAGCGCATTTCTAGGAATTATAGTCTGAAAATATAATTTAAAATTAAAACTTCAATACGAAAATGTTTCTGATGTCAGCACTAGAACCCCGTCGCATCTCCTAACATCTTGAAAAGAGCCCAAAATGTACTTAGAGGATTTCAATTGCGGAGAGGATCACCAACTCCTCATCCTTTCCCTGACATTAATACTAAAGATAGTCTAAATTGCGTCTTTAAGAATATAATTTCAAAAATTATCAGAATTAAATTTCTTAATCCTACCCTCATCACCTTTCGTCTTTAAAGATAGCCAAAAATTACTTTTCTGGGACTTCAACTATGATAAATTTCGGGGGATAGCTGAGGGAGGGACAGCTTTAAATGGACTTCCAGCTCCGAAAAAGATTGCCAGAGGATCTTCCGTATTCTTCGATTTATCAATCAAATTTAATTGTGAAACCTGTTGACTACTTGCGGTGCAGTTTTTTAGTGGTCAACTTACAGAGGTTGATGACAAAAAAAAAAGTTTTTTTGTACCTGACAAAAGCGGTCAACTGAGATAAATGTTCAGCTTCGAAGTTTGAGCAATGACTAATTGCCATTTATCCTCACTTGACTGTTTTTAATGTATCTTTGATTTTTGAATGACGACCAGAAATCAGTGGCTTCTATCAATCTTTAATTATAATTTTTGCAAGCATTTTTCGTGCTCATACTTGTAGATTTATGCAAAAATATCGATTAAAATTGGAATGAACTAGAAATTAATAGGGAATTAATTTCACACACACACACACATACGTCTAAAACTTCTTGGATTATTTGTGCATTCATTATGTTGTTTTTTATGTTTACACAAAGGTATTTTTGCGCAAAGGTATTTATTCAGGTTACCAATGTGATTGGCTAACCAACAACAAGTGATCTTCTACCAATTGACCAGATCGATTACATATAAAACTATACGAAAATGATTGACATTATCATGCCACCAATTACATTCGATCAACTTTTGTTCCAAGTTCATTCAGCATCAGGAAAAGGTTTCAGCTTTCACGACGATATTAAAATGACGGAGGGATGATTTGACATTCACATGCTGCCTTTTAAGTTGATGGGAGATTTACAGGGGACTTATACGAACGGGATGAACACTTTTCACTCCATTACGTATCATTTCATTCCCGATGGGAGGACGCAGGATTAAGTAAAAAAATGCTGAGGGGAAAGTTTAAAAGTTCTATTCAAGAATGCTGGCGTTGATTTCAGTTTTAATGAAATTATAAATCGTATTTTTTATGCCCGGGATGAACTTAAAATCGTTTAATCGGAAATTTGTGCTTTAGGACTTTCGCATGTATTTATTACTAGCAGTACCCGCACGGCGACACCCGTGCTAAGAAGTTAAAGGATGTCCTTTGAACAAAAAAAAAAAATCTACGCCCGCTTCTGATGTTAAATGATCATTTTTCTTCAACTAAAATGAGTACATACCTTTTCAAAACTCTTAAAGTCTCTCTGGAATTTAAAACTTTTCGCCAAAGCACATAAAAAGGTTAACAGTAGCTTAAAAACTCAAAAAATAATCCTTCATCTACATAGTTCATCGCTGAACGCGCCAAGCAACCACGCTACCGTAACCCTGCTCTTTAGCGAGTGAAGAGGTTTTTTTTCCCTGCAATTAAAAGTGTTTCGCCAAATAAACTATGCTATAATTAAAACGTTACAAAGAACAATCACAATTGAATAATACGACAAATCAAATAATTAACTTGGATATGTAACTCTCTTCAACTATAAGAACGAAAACAAACGTTGAAGAAATAAGGAAAATAAAACTTAATAGAAAAATCCTACAAGAACAAATTATGCACCTGAACATCGAAAAAAAAGAAAAAAAACATTCAAAAATCAGTTCGATGAACACAACAGCGTAGCATGGGCATGGTTCCTCGCAGCTATCGACGCTGTCGGCCAGCGCCATCTCGAAAGTTAACTTACCCCACCCTCTATTAGGAATTCATAGAACTAAACTTACCCCGCCATCTATTAGAAATTCATAGAATAAAACAATTAATTAAACATTTAATTTGCAATAGCAAATATTTCGGTCAATCTGGTTCAACAAAATAGCCTATAGTCTTCGGTTTCCCCATCTATAGTGCTCTTCTGTTTATTAGAGGTCATTTTAGAGGTGTTTTGTTGATTTTTAAGATTTTATTATCATTTTTTGTGGAGGAGGTGATTTTTTCTACTTTTGCCCCATGCAGTTTTATTATATTTATTGTATTTATTTACCTTTTTTTATGTTTTTCTTCTCCTTTCTTCTGACACCCCCATTTTTGATTCCTGGTTATTACTTCATTTAATGTTTTAAAATTTCGACCATTTTCTCTAACATTTCTTTCGCATCATTAGAGTCGTGAAATTCATTAAGATCAATCAACATTCATCAAGATTAAACAAATGTGCACCTAACGGCTTTAAAAAAAAAAAAAAAAAAAAAAAAAACTCGATTTTGTTTTTTTATTTAAATTTTAAGGGAAACTTTCACATAAGTTCCCTCTCTTAAGGACGAAGAATCCTCGCTTGCTTTAAATTTCGAAATACAATTGCAGAAGAAAAATCCTTCATTTTGTCTGAAAGTAAATAAAAAATACACTTGTGTCATAGCTTTTAGAAGAACGCTATCGGTTTGGATCGCAAAGAGATGGGAAGAGACACTAAACACAAATGATCAAATTTCGGCAATAGGAGATGTTAGTACTGGTTAGGGGCTGTGCACATATAACGTTATCAATTTTTCACATATTTTTGACCCCCCCCCCCCTCCCCTACGATATCAAACGTTATCATTACACGACCCCCCCCCCCTCACTCTATGATATCGTTATCAGGTACAAAAAAATTAAGTTTTTAATTCTATATCCCACCCATTAATTTATAAAATTATTTGTGTACAGTCAATATCAATACCATAATTATCAGTAATGTTTTTATAAAATCGAGGTATAATTAACAAAGGTATTAAAAATAGAATTATTTTAATATTACGACTAATATGTGATAAATTAAAAAATGTATTTGTTATAATTATTTTATCACGTATAAATTGACATTTAAAAAAGGAAATTTAAGAATTTACAATAATTAAGATAAGGAAAAATGAACAAAAATTAAGTGGAATACAGTGATGAATAATGAAATAATGTCACAATTCTTCCCATGTTGGTTCCATTAGTTCTATTATAGGTATCTCGTCTGAAATGTTTGGAAGATCACTTTTCAAATCTGCACTGCAATCACACTCATCTTTATCAATCCACTGTAGATCATCATCATCCCTAAAACAAGCCAAAAGTTCTGTCCGCCTGCGAGCAGCAATACGCTTTGGTTTCATTTTCTCAATGATCATGGCTTTTCCGCATACTTTTGAATGATCTTTTAAAGCCTTTAAGGTGCAATGATATATATCACACTTCACACAAATGCGTTTTTTCAAGATTTCGTCGTTTATTGATGGCAAGAACAAATCATATGCAATTTCACTAACATTTGAAGATGTCTGCTTCAGCTTGGCAGCATCCTGCATCAATTGCGCGGCACACAAAGGAAGATATGCTCCTCCCTTTTGAATGGTCAATCCCTCACTGACTGGAACAGGAACTGGCAAGAAATGGTTCTTTAAGATTGAACCAATATTTGATCGTTTTGGTGTACAGCACGATCGATCGTCACATTTTACTATTTGACACAAATATGTGGAACATCTCATATGTGTTCTTTTCCAACTCTGACAAACTTCTGAACTTATACGTTCACTTCCAGGTGCCTGATACTTTGCTACAGTGTTGGGCATTAATCAACTAAATCCTCTATCGACTAAAGTAATCTGACTCCCATTTAGTTCAGACTAATATTTTAAAATTTTAATTCAATTGCAGACGAAGATTAACGTTAGTTTAAACTAACTCGTTAGTTGACTAAAAAAACTAATTTAGTTCAGATTGATTTAGTTCAGATTAAATTAATCAGATTGAATTTAATCAAACTAATTTAATCAGATTGATTTAGTCAACTAAAGTAATCAGATTAAATTTCGTCAGATTAAAATTTATACTAAATCTAAACAGATTGAAATAAATCTACACTGTTAAAACTACAGATTGCGTTTGGATTCTTTAAGGGGTTCCTTTCTCTTCTCCCCCCCAATGAATATTAAGTAGCTCCTAATGTGTTACGGGGGGGGACATTGGGGGTTGGGGGGCTGCCCCCCTTACCGATTTAAGACCTTAAAAAATCAATAATATTTAAAAAACACCCCCTTTGGAGTGGCGCAGTTTGCGACATGACCCACACTACCCCTCCCCCCCCCCATTTGGTACACAATACTGCTTTTGGTCTTCCTTATCTTTATCTTCTTTATATTTACTAATAATAAAGCTGAAAGTCTCTCTGTCGAGAGGATGTCTGTAGGATGTCTGGATCTCTGTGACGCGCATAGCGCCTAGACCGTTCGGCCGATTTTCATGAAATTTGGCACAAAGTTAGTTTGTTGCATAGTGGTGTGCACCTCGAAGCGATTTTTCAAAAATTCGATTTTATGAATTTTCTATTAAAATTTTAAGCCCTTTTTCACATAAGATTTAATAATAATAAAGCTGAAATTCTCTCTGTTCGGAGGATGTCTGTAGGATGTCTGGATCTCTGTGACGCGCATAGCGCCTAGACCAGGGGTTCCCAACCTGTGGGTCGCGACCCCAAGGGGGTCGCGAAGCAGTTTTTAGGGGGTCGCGACATTATTCCTAGATTTAAAAATGCATCGTTGCATAGTTTGAAAATAAAAATGCATGGAGGAAAAATAGCATTTTAGGGTAGCATCAATATTTGAGCGCGATGACGAATTCAGCAGTAGAGCTACGGGGATGCAACAACTTCCCTTGCCCTTCCCTCTCTCATGACAAAGTTCATGATCCCCCGCATCCCTCCCCAATACCTTCCAAGATTATCTAAAACTTTGGTTTAAGGACTTCAATCTCTAAAAATTCCCGTGGAAGAGTACCGAATTCACTTCTCTCTAACATCATTCAGAATCGTGTCAAATTTCAATTTTGGAACTTCAACTTTGGATACTTTCTGTGAGAGCTTCTCTAAATTTCAACTCTTATCCTGAAAGTTTCTAGGACTTAACTTTGAAAATACTGTGGGAAGAGTCCCGAACCACATTTCGTCTCCTAACTTTATAAAAATTGCCAAGAAATGAGTTTTTATGATTTTAATTTCGAAAAAAAAAATATAAATAAATAAATAAATAAATAAATGAAAAAAAACTGCAATTTTCGAACTACAATTTTGAAATTTTTCTGGGGAAGGACCTCTGCGAATGTTATACCTACGACTCTATATTTGGGGCAAACCTAACCTGGCAGCACTGTGAAGGCGCTGACAGGTTAGGTTTGTCCCAACTATGGGTTCATGTTGTTAGTTCTCTTTCTATAATTACATAACATTTTCTCTTATTTTGATTGTGCGGATGCTACTAATGACACCCCGCCCCCTCCAACCAAAATCTGGACTCTGTCTTGCTATATATACGTTTGAAAAAATTGAGGGACTGCCAAATGACTTCCCCCCAACTTTTTGTACTCGCGATGGCATTGTTGAAAAAAAATGCCTTCATTCAATCCAATGAAAGTTGGAGACGCTAAGACTATATAAGATTTTTATGACCTCAGCTCCTCTGAAAGCCAAATCCTGTATTCTCCTCTGCTAGGACGTAAGAATTTTGAGAGTGCCGAAGTGTATGTTTTAACTTTATTAGTGGCTCACTGTCTTCCTATTTACAATCATTGTGTGTTATCTCCAATAAGCATAAATAAAATATCTCAAGCATCTTAAGTTATTATGTAAAATATGCGCATTGTCGGCGCATACGCTCACACACAAACACACTATATCTATAGTATATGATAGGGAATGAAGGACACATAGAGGGTCGCGAGTTGTTCAGTCGGTGAAAACGGGGGTCGCGACTTGAAAAAGATTGGGAATCACTGGCCTAGACCGTTCGGCCGATTTTCATGAAATTTGGCACAAAGTTAGTTTGTTGCATAGTGGTGTGCACCTCGAAGCGATTTTTCGAAAATTCGATTTTGTTCTTTTTCTATTCCAATTTTAAGCCCATTTTTCATAGAAATTTTATAAAATGGGAAAGAATTTGTTCTGAAAATTATCTTTCTTTATCTTTCTCCTTTTCTTTTCTTTTTAAATAACAAACCTGAAAGTCTCTCTGTATGGATGTTTGGATCTCTGTGACGCGCATAGCGCCTAGACCGTTCAGCCGATTTTCATGAAATTTGACACACAATTAGTTTGAAACATGGGGGTGTGCACCTCGAAGCGATTTTTCGAAAATTAAATTTTATTTATTTTCTATTAAAATTTTAAGCCCTTTTTCACTATCTTTAATAATAATAAAGCTGAAATTCTCTCTGTCCGGAGGATATCTGGATGTCTGGATCTTTGTGACGCGCATAGCGCCTAGACCGTTCGGCCGATTTTCATGAAATTTGGCACACAGTTTATTGCATAGTGGTGTGCACCTTGAAGCGATTTTTCGAAAATTCGATTTTGTTCTTTTTCTATTCCAATTTTAAGCCCATTTTTCATAGAAATTTTATAAAATGGGAAAGAATTTGTTCTGAAAATTATCTTTCTTTATCTTTTTCCTTTTCTTTTCTTTTTAAATAACAAACCTGAAAGTCTCTCTGTATGGATGTTTGGATCTCTGTGACGCGCATAGCGCCTAGACCGTTCAGCCGATTTTCATGAAATTTGACACACAATTAGTTTGAAACATGGGGGTGTGCACCTCGAAGCGATTTTTCGAAAATTAAATTTTATTTATTTTCTATTAAAATTTTAAGCCCTTTTTCACTATCTTTAATAATAATAAAGCTGAAATTCTCTCTGTCCGGAGGATATCTGGATGTCTGGATCTTTGTGACGCGCATAGCGCCTAGACCGTTCGGCCGATTTTCATGAAATTTGGCACACAGTTTATTGCATAGTGGTGTGCACCTTGAAGCGATTTTTCGAAAATTCGATTTTGTTCTTTTTCTATTCCAATTTTAAGCCCATTTTTCATAGAAATTTTATAAAATGGGAAAGAATTTGTTCTGAAAATTATCTTTCTTTATCTTTTTCCTTTTCTTTTCTTTTTAAATAACAAACCTGAAAGTCTCTCTGTATGGATGTTTGGATCTCTGTGACGCGCATAGCGCCTAGACCGTTCAGCCGATTTTCATGAAATTTGACACACAATTAGTTTGAAACATGGGGGTGTGCACCTCGAAGCGATTTTTCGAAAATTAAATTTTATTTATTTTCTATTAAAATTTTAAGCCCTTTTTCACTATCTTTAATAATAATAAAGCTGAAATTCTCTCTGTCCGGAGGATATCTGGATGTCTGGATCTTTGTGACGCGCATAGCGCCTAGACCGTTCGGCCGATTTTCATGAAATTTGGCACACAGTTTATTGCATAGTGGTGTGCACCTTGAAGCGATTTTTCGAAAATTCGATTTTGTTCTTTTTCTATTCCAATTTTAAGCCCATTTTTCACAGAAATTTAATAAAACGGGAAAGAATTTGTTCTGAAAATTATCTTTCTTTTCTTTACTTCTTTATGTTTCTCCTTTTCCTTTCTTTTTAAATAACAAACCTGAAAGTCTCTCTGTATGAATGTTTGGATCTCTGTGACGCGCATAGCGCCTAGACCGTTCAGCCGATTTTCATGAAATTTGACACACAATTAGTTTGAAGCATGGGGGTGTGCACCTTGAAGCGATTTTTCAAAAATTCGATTTTATTAATTTTCTATTAAAATTTTAAGCCCTTTTTCACAGAATCTTTACTAATAACAAAGCTGAAAGTCTCTCTGTCTGGAGGATGTCTGGATGTCTGAATCTCTGTGACGCGCATAGCGCTTAGACTGTTCGGCCGATTTTCATGAAATTTGGCAAAGTTAGTTTGTATCATGGGGGTGTGCACCTCGAAGCGATTTTTCGAAAATTCGATGTAGTTCTTTTTCTATTCCGATTTTAGGAACAAAATTATCATAAGATGGACGAGATTACCATAACGTGGAACCATAACATGGGCATAAGCCAATTGGCGATAAAATTCACCATACATTATTTGTAAATATACAGGCGGACCAAAAGACCTTTTAATTTTCTATTAGGGGCAAAGCCGTGCGGGTACCACTAGTACTGGAATAAAGGCTTGATTTTTTTCATATCCAGATAGCCGATGCCTATTCCCTATTGCAGTTACTTATATGAAGGGATGCTTCCCTCTCAAAAAGAAATTCACTCCACTCAAATTATGGGGGGTGGTTAAAAACGCGAAAATTTTCCAAAAACAAACCTTAAAATTTTGAAGTCTGCGCCACCCGCCCCACTAATTCCCCCCCCCCCCTGTAGGCCACACCACTTCTTATCTTATTCGAATAAAATGCTTGAATTTTTTTATTCAGATGGCCGATGCTTGTTCTGTTTCAAAGTAACTTACTTAAGGGGATACCCCCCTTAGATTGAACCCCCCTCAAATTACGGGGGAAGGGGGCTCCCCCCCAAAAAACATAAGTACAATTTTTTTTCAAAAACAAGCGCTTAAAATTTTAAGTTTGAACCAACCTCTCCACTGACCACGCCACCCCCCCCCCCCCCCCCGTAGACCACACTGCTTCTGGTTTTATTGGAATAAAATGCTTGAATTTTTTAAATCCAGATGGCTG
>NC_072731.1:87504622-87641514 GCF_026930045.1 Uloborus diversus | reverse complement strand
TTTCAAAAGAAAACCTTGAATATTTAAAAAAATGTAGGAAGAAAGTTCGAATTTAAATTTTTTAAATAAATGCAAAGGAGATGGCGCGAAAGTGGCAAATTCATCTCTTTGCAACATCTTGCACAAAAATAAGTAATGGTTCTCACATTAAGGGTGCATTCGGAAACGCGGATCGGTCGCCTCGGTGCAACCACAAGCGTTCGGAAACGCTTTTCGGAAACGCTGTGGTTGTTTTCTGGCGGTCGACTTGGTAGCAAACTGTGGCACCGCTGTCTGGAAGCGGTTTGCGAGATCACAAACGTCACAAAGTCTGTTGGCCAATCTGGCCGTGTTTCATGTTTTGATCGTAACGCACATGACTTGCCTATCATGAAAGTTACGCTTTGATTGGAGTGTCGTTTGCTGCTGAACTAGAACTACCACGGTTTAACCACGAGCGTTCGGAAACACAGCTGCTCTACCGGATTTCCTAGAGAAATTCCAAATACGTCATAACGACACCGGACTAACCACGCGGTGTAACCGGTGGATCGTTTCCGAACGCAGCCTAACTTATTCGCAATTCCAGCGCTCGAATACGCTGCCTTGCAGTGATTTACAAAACTGCCGAAAAAACTAAAACACTACCACATTGCGTTCCACGTGTGTCTGTTGACGTAAACAGGCAGTTTGTTCTGAGTATTTATTAACGCAATCGATGTGTCTTAGATTGCTTTCAGCTACAAAATTGTTTCGTCCCTTAATAGTATTCTCGAGCTTCTCAAAATAATGTTAGTTTCAGAGCCGGCCTTAGCTCATGAGGGGCCCGATTGGAGAAATCTGGCGGGGCCCTTTGCAGAATGGTTGTCAAATTTGAGAAGTGCCGACCGAATTTTCTGATTCGGCCAATTTTTCGAAACTGCCGCAATTATCCGATTTCCTTCAAATTTCTACTTTTGATTTTTGCTTCTTTTTTCTTAAGATATGAATGAATGAATGACCACAGAAGTAAGTTTAAATTTTAAGAACGTCAGAAAAGTAGCTCTGTGAAGCTTGATGCCCAATCACATGCAGTTGGTGCACGAGAAAATTAGGGGGTCAAACGAAGTGTGGGGGTTAGGGAATGGCGCCCCTGATACTGATTTTTTCTTCCTCTTTTTTGTTTTTTTTTTTTTTTTTTTTTTGTAAAATTGGACGATATTATGAAATTTTAACATGACTGATTAAATTACCTCCGAAAAATGTGAAATATGGCCTCCAAAACCTGTCCAAATGGCCACCGTAGACTTCGCTCTTCCAATTCAAAGTTCGATTGTCGTGAAATAACTTGAGAAAAGTCTATTTAGTTGGAATTTTTAGTTTTTATTTTCGTTGAATAACTCAACCCACCCAGTAAAAAATCATTTTTTTATCGATCATTTTTGTACAATTTCGAGAAGAGAGGGGGCAAGCCCCTTCACCGTTGGAAGTGAGCAGGCGCTTGCCCCCCCCCCCCTTTCGTACGAGCCGCCTATGTGAGCAATTTATAGCTTAGACGGAAAAGGAAAATGCACCAAAATCTATCAGTTCTAGAAAAGCAATTTTAGACTGCATGCAAAAAACCAGACGTCTTTGCTTTCGGATGTCAGAAGCGGAACGGAATTGCAGGGAACGGGAGAGCTCTTCTTGGAAATTTTTCGAAATTGAAGTTTAAAAAAGCAGTTTTGGTACGGAAATGAGGTTTTAGGGGATGGGGGGGGGGGGGAGAAGGAGGTAATAGGTCAGATAAATTAACCCAAGGTCCCCGGAAGAATACTCAAAGCTAAAATCTAAAATTATAAATTTGGACAATATATTGTGTAAAATGAAGTGAAATGGGAAGCGGCAGAGATTCCCTGCCTACCGAATTATTTTTAAAACTTAAGATAAGTTTATATGAATTTTGGTATCGATAGGGAATTGGGGGCTCTTCTCAGAAACTTTTTCTAAAATTTTAGTCTCAATTAGGTGATGTTTGAAGAAAATGGAGAAGGAAGGAGTTTAGTGATCTCCTGCGGAAAACTTTCATAATCGAGAGCGTTAAGTCCCAATTTTAGACTATCAGGGTGACGTTAATGGATTTAATGACTCTTGGAAAATTTTTCAAAATTGAAGTGTTAAAAACTCAATTTTAGGCCCTATTTGGTAGCAATAGAGGAAAAGGGAGGAAAATCCTCCCGGAAATTTTTCGGAACTGAAATCAATTTTATGCTATCCAAGGGGGAAGGAAGGGTTTGAGGGATTTGTCGTGGTAGTATTTTCTAAAAGGGAAATTGTAAGCTATTGTGCTGATGCTAAATAAAGGGGTCTTTAGTTAGGAAAATGTTTCAGAGATCTTCCCCATGAAATATTTCAAAATTTAAACCTTAAAAACACTGTTTTAGGCTACTTTTGGAGACGTTAGAGGAGAAGAATGGGAGGAGGGTCGTGAAATTTATGAATCTTAATCCCTTGGAAATCCTTTGAAATTTTAAAGTGAATGATGTATAATCTTAGTCAGTTTTTTGTGATAAAGTTGAGGTAAGAGTGGACGTTTGAGTAGCCTTCTCTTGATTTTTTTGAAATTGAAGTCTTAAAAACGCATCTATAGTTACGTTAGGAGATATATGTCAGGGTTTGGTGGCTGCCCAAAGAAATTTTTTGGCCTTGAAGATACAAAAACCAAATTCCAGGCTATGTGTATAAAAGTTAGAAGATGAATGGCAATATGCATTCTTTAAAATTGTTTGGAGATGTTTTACGCTTATTAAGCACGCAGTATTTGAAGTTCATCATTTATTCATTTATTTTTCAGAATTGCACCTACGTTAGCGTTAATTGTATTAAAAAATTGTCATTGCTGATGAGTTTTAAGATTTTTTATCAACACAAATAAAGAAAGTAAAAAAATAGTAAAAGTAAATGTATAAAAGAAATAAATTAAAAAGTCAGTTTTGGAAATTCCTGAAATTTCGGAGTCTCGGGTAAATCCCCGCATTTTTCATGTGATAGTGAGTTCCTGGGATAGGGGCCCTTGACCCTTACGTTATAGCGGACCGTATTAATAGCTGATAATCATTAAAAATTTGTATTTTGGTTCCCCACTACCTAGTTCCTTTCTCTTGATCGGAAGCTTTAGGGTACAGAGGGTACGGCCTTACATATGGATTTAAAAATGTTCAACTGGGTATATGTTTTATTTTTTCTTCTGGAAATTTATTGGAGACTAGTAGTTTTGGACATATATTTGCTAACTTTAATAGGGATGCTAAAAGCCTCAGGAAATTCCCCCTACTCCCTTAATCGTACTGAAAGTAGCTCCATGCTCCCAAATTAAATTTCAGTTAACCATTTTATGATTAATATTAATTCATTTGAACTTTTTATTTCCTTTTTTTTTCTTATTTATTTTTAAGAGGATTTTTTTTTTTTTTTAGAGCGGGGCCCCTGCTGGCGCGGGGCCCCATTGGGCTCTTTTGCTCTAATCGGCTTAAGGCCGGCTCTGGTTAGTTTGAATGTTAGTTAGCTGAAAGGTTTCGCCAAATTTGTTTAGGGTTATAGTTTTAGTATTGTGCGAGCAAAGTAGCCTTGGTGAGATTCTGCATGTTGGTTAAACCATTTTTAATTTTTATCATGAGTGGAATAATATGGTAGAAAGATTATAGAATTCGATAAGTAAAAAAAAAAAATGGTAGATCAACTGAAAAGAAAACTACCACCATATATCCGTGAGAATTTTGTTGATGATTTGTATAGCATGACATAATTAAATCATAACTCAGAAATTAGAAACATCGAAACAGAAAAATTTTAAATTAACCGATTCGGGAATTTGGGAGAAATAACACTCAGCTACAAATGCAAAACAATAAGCGCTAGCCAAGCAAGGCAAAGAAGTATCATCTTCTTCTGATAATAATTCGTAATGTCATATTAAACTTTCCAGCATTAATTGTTATTCTTGTCAGGCCACAATTGTTATTTAGTTTTTTTATCAAGAATTGTTAAATATCGAATTCAACATCGTGGAAATGGCTGCTTAGAACTACGAACTACGTAGTTTGCATTAATTTCTGACGTTTAGTAATGCTTCTTGAATTCTCATTTCTTTCTACGTATTCCAGAATATCAACAAGACTTTGAAAATTAATTTAAAAAGAATAAAGCGAAAAAATAGTGCATACGAACAAAATTTACTAGGCTTATTAGCATTTTCTTCGTTACCACGTGCGTTTGTTTTACCTTTTTCGTCCACCATTAGAAAGTGGCTACAGTGCCCCCTATAGTTCGTTGGAGTTGCGAATTGCTTGAGACAAATTTTTATGAGTAAAGTAAGTAAATCTTGCTGTTTACTTTGTCCCGATTTAGTATTTTGAAAGTTATTTCGTAATTGTTTGCCTTTCCCTTATTTCTACTGCACTGTTACTTTGTTTAGCACGAAAAAAAAAAAAAAAAAAAAAAAAAAAAAATACATCTTCGTTTTTTGCATAAAAAAAAAGTTTTTTTTAAGTCTCACTAGGGGGCTTCGCTCCCTGCTCGTTGACACTCATCAACCGCCAACCAAAATGGCAAGTAACTTTGGGAATCGGGAATATTAGGCGCCGGGCAAACTGGGCGCCGGGAACATTGGGCGCCGAGCATATTGGGCGTCCAATCCCATCGGCGTTGGGAAAGTTGGGTGACGTTTTCAACATTTTCAGCACCCAAAAATATTCCCGGCGCCCAATACGCTCGGCACCCAATTGACGGCGCCCAATCGACCATGCCCAATCTGCGGCGCCCAATCTTCCTATTTCGAAACCCCGAAGAGTGCTTCGCAATCTTGGTTCGCGAAGGTAAAGTGCCTGCTAAGAAGAATCAGTTACGTTACAATACGCGTTAAGAATGAGCAAAATAAAAATCACGCTCCCCTTCCCATAGAAAATAGAGCTTTAGAAAAACACACATTAAACAGAAAAGTATAAAAATCTCATTCCAACCCGAAGACAAAAAGTACTAAATGAAAATGCGTGTAACGAAATTGTATTTAAAGAAACGCTCCAAAGAGCCCCCTCCCCTAAGGTCCAAACTAACTTGTTCCAAATTTCACAACTTAAGGGCCTCCTGAACACAGCAAAACGGCCGTTTTGTACGCATGAAAAGTCGCTTACAAGTTCGTGGTCTCTAGTATTATATACATAATACTAGTATACAAAATACTAGCGTAGACCCTCGTTTTACGGGGGTTTATTTTACGCGGTTTCGATTAAACGCGTTTAAGATTTGACACCTTTATTTTATTTAACGCGGATGAGTTTCATTTTGCGCGTATGCAGCAATGTAAACAGATAAAAATTCCCCCCTCTTTCAAAATCTAAATTCCTAAAGATTGCAGATTACGCGTAATCAACTGCATTTAGGCGTGATAATAGTAGCTTAGGCCACTGTGGAGACATTTAATGCGATTGGTTTCAGAGCTCTTTACAGAAATAAAGTTATTAAATTCACACAGTTCTGAACTCACTGGAAAAATAGCTTTTAGGAGTGACAAAGGAGGCCAAAACCAACGAGGATACCGACGTCGGTGACGCACAACCAAAAACGTTCACATTGCCACGGAAATATAAGTTCATTGCTTGAGGCACCTGGGGCCCTGCCCCTTATCCTCTGGTGTGCTAGGTTGATTGTTCCCCGGTTGGGGGCGTGGCTTTATTTTGACGCAGAAGATGGTTGCGTGGATGTACCAGAGATGTGGCTTCCTCACATTGAAAATTTTGAGGCATTCCTAGACAATAGAAATGATCTTTCTGATTTGTTAGTGTAGGAAGATTCTATTATGGAAATGACGCAAGTGATCGCAAGTGATGCGTTAATGCTCTGCAAAGAATTACAGAGAAAAATTCTTAATAACTGCCAAAAGACTATCAAAGCCAGCTCCTCTTTATAAACAGAACACGAAAATAATTTATGTTTTTTTTTTATGCATGTTGTGTATAAAAGTCGATAGAACTACATAGTAAACTTATTAGTCATCACTAGAATGAAGTATTTTGTTATCTACGGAACCAAACCCCTACTTTAACACTATTATTAGGTCTCAATTTACGCGGTTTCGATTTACGTGGTGCATTTCTGTGGAAACGTAACCCCCGCGTAAAACGAGGGTCTATTACTGTATTGCTTTCAATCTCAGAGCTTGAATTGAGTTCAGCCTAGGACGTTTCACTGAAATAGAAACCCTTTATATCTGCTGTCTAATTAATTCGCAACTCCAGCGCTCGAATACGCTACCTTGCGGTGATTTACAAAACTGCCGGAAAAACTAAAACTTTGCCACGTTGCGTTCCATGTGTGTCTGTTGACGTAAACACAGGCAGTTTCTTCTGAGTATTTATTAACGCAATCGATGTGTCTTAGTTCGATTTCTGTAGCTTTCAGCTACAGAAATTGTATCGTTCCTTAGTAGTATTCTCGAACTTCTCAGAATAATGTTAGTTTTCCTTATTTCCTTTTAAAATGTGAGTCGATTGAGAAATGGTTAAAGCAAAAACTCTCGATTAACAAACTTGGATAACGTTATACAAGGTAAAATATTTTATTGTTTTGTATGAATTTGTAAGAATAATGTTTTTTTTTTTAAATCTTAAATTAATTTAATTAACCATATTTTACAGCAGCATTCATTGGAATGGACAGCATGCAAAATATTTTCTTGAATATATTATCGTAGAACAAAATGAAAAATGTTTAACCGAGAAGGAATTTACTTGATTCCTTTTATTCTCAGCTGAAAGGTTTCGCCAAATTTGTTTAGGGTTATAGTTTTAGTATTGTGCGGGCAAAGTAACCTTGGCGAGATTTCGCATTTTTAGTTAAGCCATTTTTAATTTTTATCATGAGTGGAATAAAATGGTAGTAAGATTACAGAATTCGATAAGTTAAAAGAAATAATGGTCATTCAACTGAAAAGAAAACTACTATTATATTTCCGTGAGAATTTTGTTGATGATTTGCATAACATGACATAATTAAATCGTAACTCAGAAATTAGAAACATCGAAACAGATAAATTTTAAATTAACCGATTCGGGAATTTGAGAGAAATAACTCAGCTACAAATGCAAAACAATAAGCGCTAGCCGAGCAAGGCAAAGAAGTATAATCTTCTTTTGATAATAATTTGTAAAGTCATATTAAATTTTCTAGCATTAATTGTTATTCTTGTCAGGCTACAATTATTATTTAGTTTTATGAAGAATTGATAAGTATCGAATTCAACATCGTGGAAATGGCTGCTTAGAACTACGAACTACGTAGTTTTTGCATTAATGTTTGACGTTTAGTAATGCTTCTTGAATTCTCATTTCTTTCTACGCGGGCCAGAATATCCACAAGACTTTGAAAATTAATTTAAAAAGAATAAAGCGAAAAAATCATGCATACGAAAACAATTTACTAGACTTATTAGCATTTTCTTCATTACCACGTGCGTTTGTTTTAGTTTTTTCGTCCGCCATTAGACAGTGACTGCAGTTCCCCCTATAGTTCGTTGGAGTTGCGAATTGAGAAAATTGGATAAAGCATTATTTGATTTAAAAACAAAATCTCTTTCGAACAGCATAGAAGGTTTTAGGATGTGAAAAATCTTTCATACCTTTGATGGGCAATTTTCATGAAATTTAAGAATAAAAAAATTAATTACAAAAAACTAACTCGAAATTTAAAAACAAAACCCCCGCCACAGACTTCTTTTCACAATTCTTATAACCTTACTTTTTTTTAAATATATAGATAAAATAGCTGTTTCTTATGAAAAGCAATTCTGCAAAACTATGCAACCAAGTATCAAATAGTCAGGGACTGGATATTGCAAATGAAGAGCATTAAAAATTTTATTTGTTCTAGAGTCCTTAAGAATAATCAAACAAATTTTTGAAGCTTCTTGAAAATTTCTTCAATCTTATCTCGTATCAAGTGCACAATCCAAGGTACGATCGGCCAGGATGTTATTCTCTCGTTACCCATTTACTAGTAATGTTCCGGATTGTTAAAAAATGTTGATCCGCGGATACGGATCCGGATCATTAGTGTGACGATCCGCAGATGCAGATACGGATACGAACCTCATTTTTTTTTAAAACCCAATTCAACTATCCAAGTAAAATTTGTTACGGAAGGCATTTCCGCATGAATAATGGCACTGTTTCTTGAAAAAATGTCATCTGCAGCGAATATGATTTACTTTTTTAAAAAAATCTCCGTTAAGATTGAGGGAGAGTTGGAAGGAATGGGTCAGCGCTGCACTAATGATTAAATAGAATGTGAAAAATTATTTCTAGCTTGCTCGGTAGATCAAAAGTGTAAAGCTGCTACTGAACGCATATAAGCTACCTTTACTCCTGTTCGGGCATAGGAAAAACTCATGCCCTCTCATTGGCTAATTCGAGTGTCAATCAAAGCTTCAAAGCTGTGACGTACTGAAATGTTGCTAGTCGTCTCTCGCAGTGTTTCCTGTTTGTAATCTGTTACATACGAATAAGCGTTTGCAAATGAGATCTTTAATTGAATGTCGCTGACAAAAACTGCGTCATTATTTCCAATCAATTTCATCCTTTGCAAAACAAATCAAAACTGCTTTGAGAAACTATACTTCGAAATAAAAATAGGTAGTGCCATCTTTAAGCAAAAAAGGCATGTTTTACTACATCGTTTTAATTTAAATTGAAGTTATTTTTAAAATAATTCCCATGGTAAATTATTTTGCTGATGGAAAAGCGTATTCTGCAATTTTTCATATTCTTAATGATATTTAATGTAATTTAAACAGCTCTTCTTTAAAAAAAAAATGATTACCATTTAAGTTAATAATAAATACTTCTAGTGAATAATTTTATACTTAATAATTTCTTATATAATTTTCTCTTGTGCCACTTTATTTCTAGCTAATTTCTATTGAATATGAGTTAGCATCCGAAAATAAGACTTCCAATTGAATATTAAGTGAGTCTGGCGAACATATCCTTCTTGTCTCATACTAATTTCATAACTCATAAAACAAATAATGCTCTGCTTAAAAAAAAAGTAAAGTATATAATTAAACAAATAAATAGCATTATCTCTAAGCAAAAAATGTCGCTTTTGAAGAAGGTACTATTGGAGTTTAATTAAATTCATTTGTCAACTAATTCTCAATGTAAGTTTTTTAAAATTAAACAGCGAATTCTTTATCTTTTAATATTCTGCATAATATTTAAAGTTATGTAAAAAGGAATAAGTAATTTAAACCCTTGAATGAAATAATTGAAAATAGCATTAAAAAGCAATGTTTTTTAATAAAAATTATATATATATATGCAATTTCAAGTCAAATCACTTTCAAGGCAAACTTTCAGAAATCGCATCCTTTGACACCTTAAATTCATTTATTATTTTGAAAAAAAATTATCACACACAGTTGCTGAGGCAATTCAAAGAATTTCATGCAGTTTCATTTACTATTTAACTTAAATATATTTGGAGGGAAAAAGTTTCACAAAATTCTAAAACTTGAAAATTCAACTATTTTTGAGACAATTTTCAAAATTTTGAAATCAATATATGGGTTTTTAATGTATTGTAATAAATACAACTAAATTTTTTAGACTGAGCTCATGAAGAGATCAGCAGCTGCTAAATATTTTCAGCAAAATTAGCAAACAAGTTTTCCTTATTTTTTTGCTGTACTGCTGATAATTCATTGTAGGAATTATTTAAAAAATAATTTCAATTTAAATTAAAACGATGTCGTAAAACATGCATTTTTTGCTTAAAGATGGTGCCACCTATTTTTATTTCGAAGAATAGTTTCTCAAAGGCAGCTTTCATTTGTTTTGCAAAGGATGAAATCGATTGGAAATAAGAATGTTGTTTTTGTCAGCAACATTCAATTAAAGATCTCATTTGCAAACGCTTATTCGTATTTAGCAGATTACAAACAGGAAACACAGCGAGAGACGACTAGCAACATAACAGTACGTCACAGCTTTGAAGTTATGATTGACACTCGAATAAGCAATGAAAGGGCCTGAAATTTTCCTATGCCCGAACAGGAGTAAAGGTAGCTTTTATGCCTACTGGACAGACTAGAAATAATTTTTCGCGTTTTATTTGAGCATAAATGCAAGGCTGACCCATTCCGCCCAATTTACTCCAACCGACGAAATAACAGAGCCTTTACAAACAGTAAATAGACAATTTGCTATCACTTTTTTTAAACGATGCCGAAAAAAACCAAAATGAAGAATAACAGAAACCCAAAATCAATAACAAAAACTAATGTTAAACAAAACAAAACAAAAAAAATAATAATAAAAGAAAAATAAACACTAGTCCCAGAGGGACGATCTCATATTAAGGTGAATTTCGCGGGTCAGAACACACATTCTTAACAAATATGAACTGACAGCAGATAGAAAATTTAAATCATTGAGCTTTTCTTCCTTATCTTCCAACTATGAAATCGCTACCAATCAAGCGTGTAAAGGCTTAGAATTGAATTTAAAATTTACTTAACAAGATTATAGCTCCTACTGTATATAATTTGGAAGTTCCAAATAAATATCAAACACAGAAAACTTCGTTCTTTCAATTAGGGCCAATATTTTTATCGCACGGGTTCTTACTACCATAATTGTGAAAAAATGTCAAGTCTGTTTTTAATTAATATCTCCGGTATTTGAAGTCTACGAATACTAGTCCAAGCTAAGAACACTTTCGATCAAATAACCTTTTGAATGAAAAATAACTATTAAAATCGGTTCATCTGTTTAGGAACTACGATGCAACAAATTTACACTCAGATACACATTTTTAAATCTTATTAACCCTTCCATTTTGCGACGGGGGGTACAAATTGGCTTCTGAAATGATACCTGATAATTTAAATAGGGAATAAATTTAAGTGTCTTTTATTCAAATATTTAAGATTTTTTAGAATAGAAAAGATCCGTTGAAAAAGTAACAGATACGGACACGGATACAGATCTTTATTTTGCTTCGGATATCCGCGGATACGGGATACGAATACGGATATCCGGAACATATCACTACTATTCACTACATATCTTCAGTATTTCTTCTAAAACATTTTATGCATTTTTTCCCCACCACTAATTACTTTACGTTAAATCTTATGTTGTGTTTGTCGGTGAGCAGCGGAGGTGTGTGTGTCCGGTGGGGGGGGGGGAGGATGATCAAAAATTAACTTCATTGAAAGCCAATGTGAGCAAGCGACGATGCATTATCTTTTCTCCTCCCTCGCTCTTCTTTTCTGTCGATTGTCAACGATTTATCGGACAAAGAGCAGTTTTTACTTAGATCTTAATTTGCTGGGAAACATTAAAAAAATTTTTTTGTTTGCCTATTTGTTGCCTGGTATTTTGTAGTCCCAAATAGCACTTATGCCTCTAAATGCAGAAATTTATGTATATTTTTCAAAATGTTTCCCCGGGAGAGAAACCCCCCTTACCCCCGAAAGACGCAGATGCTCTGTACCAAATAAAATTTGAATTTTTGACAACTTGAGTTTAAATTATGTTTTCGCAATCACGAGTATGTGTGTATGTGTTTATGTGTGTGTAGGCGTGTGCGCGTGTGCAGGGGCGGATACAGACTATTTTGGTCGGAGTCACGCTGAAGAATGACTCCTATGACCCTCCCATCCCACCCCAAAAGAACAGTTTTGAGGACGAAAAATTTCTGGAACTGCATAGGTGTTAATAAAGAGCATCAAAACCGGTCAGGGATAAGGCATAAATGTTACAAATTAATTTCACAAGCAATAAAAAAAGAAGAAGTACTTCAAATATTTATTTTCAAAAACATTTAATGAATTGAAAGACTACTGAAATCGTTTACATTTTATTCGTAAAGTGTTTGAACATAATGTGGCCAGATAATGTTGATGGTTTAGGGGGGGGGGGGGTCATGACCCTTGTATCCGCTAATCCGCTACTGCATGAGGGTGTGTGTGTGTGCAGACGTGTGCGTGTGTGTATGTGATGTATAGGCATGGCCGGCTCTAGCAGTTTTGCAGCCATTGGCGATGTTGACAAGGTTCGCCCCCAAGTTTTAAGAGTATGTATATACATTTTTTCAAATCATTGGGCACTCTTACGTATGGCATTGTTGTAATTTGAGATGCCCCCCCCCCAAAAAAAAAAAAAAAAAAAAAAAAAGGGAGCACATTTGAGTTTATTTTTTGCCTCTTTACATTTTGCCACCCCTAGAACCTGTTGCATTAGGCAGTGGCACGGGTCGCCTACGCCCCGGGCGGCACTTTTGGGGGGGCCGCAATTTCACACTTATGATGCAAAAAAAGAAAAAAAAAATAACGCGTTTTCCTAATGAGGAAATCACGCTTTTGATCTATTACTGGAGGAAAAAAGAAAAAAAAAAATTCTTCAAATTCTAAGGTTTTACTAAGACTATGATAATAAAATTACTCTAATACAAAACATGGGTTTTTCTTGTGGACATCTCAGCACTATTGTTTGCTTTTTCTCTTCCTCCATCTGAAGCTACAAACTGAGGGAGGTGCTAGTGTAAAGTCAAGGAACTATGTTTGTTTTTTTTTTCTTTTTATTGCTAAGGTTAACTATTGCGGAGGAAATAATAAATTTCATAACCTTTCGTAAAAGGATGAAACTACCACTTGACCTTAAGCAAGTTCGTAGGAAATTACCGTATTAAAAAAATAAATAAAATAAATAAATAAAATAAAATAAAGGAAAGACAACAAGAGCAAAAGGCGAAAGGTCTCATATGACGGGCGATTTTTTTGCTCATTTTCAGGATAGCATAATCTATTTTAACAATTGCCTTGATTGGTCATTGACTGCAAAATTTTCACTAAAACAGAATGAATTTTATGTTCATTTTATAAAAACAATTATTTACAACTCGAACAATAAATGCTTGTACTACTGTTTTATATCAACAAATTCCTTTAAACAATGAGTTTCACTTTTAGTCGTTTATTTTAATTAAAGGTTTTTAATCAGTAAAGTGATTTCTAAATGAAGCCTTTCACATTTACATCAAAAGTATTGTTTTTTGACGCACAACTTTTTCTTCTCATGAGAATCACAGTATGGTTAATCGAATGTAAAGGGCCTCTTTATCTTACCGACCTCTATTAGTGAAAAAGAGAATCATTCGAATTTTCTAATATAGCAGTACCGGATCTAGGGAAGGGGAGGGGTGAGTCTTGCTTGTACCCTGGGTGGCAACTTCTTAGTTTGTCAACATTAGGTGAGTCTTTCAAGCACGGATCCAAAAGACCCTTTGAGAAACCAAATTGACCCTAAGTTTGTGTTTCTAAAACTTAAAATTAGGAAAATTTCCCCGACCTTTACGCTTCTTGCTACTGTCGCAAAGCTTAAAATGCATTTTCAGGACTAATTTTGAAAAATTTCCGGAGGAGAGTCTCTTACCATCCCTTCCTCCTTTCCAAACATAGCTTAAAACAACCTTTTAGGGGGCTCCATTTTCAACTCCCCCCCCCCTTTCGCTGTCTGAAGTGTGCCAAAGATAGCTTTAAAACGTGTTTTCAGGCCGGAGAATTTTGACCCACCGAAGTCAGCTTAAAATTGCGCTGTTAAACTCTCAATAAATGTCTCATTTTTTCGGAAAGAGCTTCCTACCCCTTAACGTCATCAAACGGCTCAAAAGTGCAGTTTTAGGCCTTGAGTCTCGAAACATTTCCAAGGGATAACGCTCATGCCATCCCTTTACATCTCATCTTTTAGCCTAGCATTGGTTATTGAGTTTTTATAACTTCAATACCAACGAATTCCTGAGGGCAGTCAAGCCCGGACCCTTTTCACGTCATTTTCAAAAAGTTTTAAGGGGAGACGGAAAAATCATCCGACTTCCCAACATTTTTGTAAACATTTGGAAACTTATGCCATCAAAGATAGCCTACACTTGCGTTTTTGAACATCAGCATCAAAACATTTCCATAGAGCTCCTGAACGTTCCCTATTCTTTTTAACGTAATCAAAGATCGACTAAAATTGATTTAAAGTTTGAAAATATTTCGGGAGGAAAATCAAATCTTTGATAGAGTTAGGGGAGGCCCTTACACCACTAGATAGAGCATACATTTACGTATTTTTCTGTTTTGTTGAAAAGCTTCCCGAACAAGGCTCCCGAACCGTCCCCAATATTTCCACACGTAGCCCAAGATTTCGGAAAATTTCCTTGAAGTCCCGACCCCCTAAAGTCATCAAAGAATGCATAAAACTAATTTTAACTTTGAAAAAAAAAAAAAAAAAAACTGGAGGGAGCTCTAAGCATCTTATCTATAAGCGTTACCAAAAATTGCTTAAAATTCCGAATTTTGACTTAACTTTTGGAATATTTCATTGTAGCTCTGAATTCCTTTTTTTTTCTTCTGCAAGAAAAATAAGAGGAGAAGAAAAATAAGTGTTTTTTTCTCTGTTCTTAGTTAAAATCTTATTTAAATTACTTTGACCCTTTAATGTATCAACTATTTCCATCATAAAGGGCGGCAAATTAAGGAACCGCTCCGGGCGGCAGAAAGTGTAGCTACGCCACTGCCCCAGGAGCCAGTGTAGGCGTGTGTGAGTGAAAATAGGTGTATATGTATTTGTGTAGGCCATGTTAGTGTGTGTGTGTGTGTGTGTGTGTATGTGTGTATGGCATAGACGCCACCACCCAGGAGTAGTCCCGCCCGAGGATGCTGGTGAACAGTGGAGTTTGCTGACGCCCCGGTCTAAAAATCATACCAACGTTAACTGCGGCGATCAAGTGAGAGTAATAAGCAATTCGTGATTGCTGAAGCAGACTTGTCATTTCAAAGTTTTCTGGGGAGTGGAACGGGAGGAGGAGGTTGGCAATTGGTTCATAACATAATATTTATGAAATCAGGGGAGGAAAGGTAATTAAGTTCCCCTGATCCCTTAAATAACGGCCTGGGGTTTAGCTCCCCCCCACCCTGAGGCAAAAATCTAACTCCGCCCAAAGTATAAAGTAAGTATGCATAAAAAAATGCAAATCTGTTTTTAGCTGCGTAAATTATTCGTAGTACATGTATCTATCATGTATATATCATTTTTTGAAAGTTAAACAATAAATAAAAGCTGATGCTGTTTAGTTCAGGCTAATTGAAATCAAACAGAACTTGGAGTAGTTAATCAAATTTACTTGAAATTAAACTGAAATTGATCTATTAACTTCTATTAATTAAAAAAAAAGTTTTGATTCGGTTCATTCCTAGATTTTAGTTTCCAATACGAAGCAATTTTCAACTTAAAAAAGAAGATCCATTCAGTGAAAGTTTTAGACATTTTCAATAAAATTTGCTTACCAATAAAACAGCACAAAATCAAATATACTTTCTGGATTGAAAAATGATATCCTTATGAAAATCGGTGAATTTGGACAACGACGAATTGGAAAATGTTCATTCGTTTTTGTTGCTAAGTTTAGTGATTTTAAAAGTACGTATCATTGGATTTTCGTCTCTAATGGAAATTTAAAAATATATATTCTAATAAACAATAAAATTAAATATATATATATCATTGAGTTAAGGGGAAATAAAGGGATTTACTAAATCAAGACCGCATTCATAGTTCTTAAAACTTAGTCTTGGAATCATTTATCTTCGAAATTCAATAAAACCATTATTGTTTAAAATAAGCTCATCCTTCAAGAAGGAAAATAGCTGAAATCCGAATATTTATTCGTTTCTTATAATTCTGTACCTCAGAGTCAGAAGGACGTAAGGTCACGTTATGGTAATTTTACAGGAGAGCGGAAGAACTTTTTTCTGGTGCATGCAGAGGATATGGGAAGCTCATTCTTTTAACCCTGGTAAAAAATTGAAAAGGATTTTTTTTCCAAGAAGTACGTTCACACACTCTCAGAAATGGACTTTCATATTCGACGAAATTTTCATCGTTTCTGACGAAATCGCTTCCAGGGATATTTTCCGAGCGAACATTTCGTCAAATTGAGGAAACTGCTTTCGTCTCTGGTTTGAAGATGCGAATTTCGTCAAATGTAACGAAATATTTCTTCATTCTAGTTTCGTCAAATCGACAATCATTTTCGTAGTTTTGAGTATTAGTTTCGTCAAATTAATTTCGTCATATTTGAGCATGTTAATTTCGTAATTTTTTGAGTTTATTTTTTCTTTTATTTTAATTTTTCTTTTTTGAGTTGATTAGTTTTCTTTTTCTTTTTTTTTTTTTTTTGACAATACTGACGAACCTCGTTAATTCGAACACGCTTAAAAAGAATTACTTCTAAAACGGACTTTTTTGTATTCTCTGTCCCATTGCTTTTTGTTTTTCGGATAAGACGAATTCTGTTAAGAATAATCGATTTTAATGATCCATTAAAGTTCGTTTTAACGAGGTTCGACTGTATCTTAAAAGATTTAGTCAAATCTTTACTTCAGAATCTTAACACCATAATTTCCCACTTTGATGCGCAGTCACACTCACAGGCCCGTCATTTACGGGGGGGGGGGGGAATGACATTCCCCCCCTTGATTTTTGAACATTTATTCTTTACGTACGAAAGGCCGTGGTTTTAGTTGGTTCTCTATAAAAATTTTGAAGAGTGTACACCTTTTTCCACAATTGGAAAAAAAATCGAAATGACTGGCCTGCACTCCCCCCCCCTCCGCCTAAAGCAAAAGGCAAGTATTTGTTGAAAAAAGAGACACATAAAAGATGTTAAAAAAAATTTTATTAATGTAAAAATATAAGCAGACAATTTCTTTAAAATGTAAAAATAATTATTGCAAATTCAAGTTAAAGAACAATGAAATGATGTCTGGGAATTAGGGCTTTACGATGCATCGATGCATCGTAAAATACAGATGTACAGTACACCCTACAACATTACACCGGTTTAAAATAAAAACCTCTAAACCGATAGATCGGTATGCTCCACAAGTTTGCTTACATCCAAGCTTTTTTTTTTATCCAAGCAAAAAAAAAAAAAAAAAAGAACGGAAACCCGCATGTTAGTCCGGTCCCATAAACTCCCCATGGTATCTAACTAAACCCCCCATAAGGGGGATTTTCGTGCAAAAAATCTATTTTTTGCCGGATCTTTTCCATATTTGGCACAGAGGTTCATTCTTGATGCTCAGGAATACTCATTGAGCAGTTTTCGTCCTGCTATGGAGGGGGGGGGGGACAACCCTCATGGGGGATCTCCTTATAAAAGCTAAGTTTTTGTCCGATTTTTCCAAATTTGGCACAGAGGTCCTTTGATGCTCGGGAATGCACACACAATGGTTTTAGTCCCTCCATGGGGGGGGGGGGGCAACGCCCATGGGGTTTCTCCTTACAAAAAACAAGTTCTGTCGGATTTCTTCTAAATTTGGCACAGAGGTCGTTTGATGCTCGGGAATTCCAAAAAGTAGTTATGGTCCCTCTATTGTGGGGGGGGGGGAGAGGGAACCCCATTGGGGGTGCTTCTTATAAAAACCACGTTTTTGTCGAATCTTTTCCAAATTTTACACACAGGTCTTTTAATGCTCGGGAATTCAAGCAGGATAATTTTCGTTCTTCTATGGGAGGGGGGGGGAGGCAACCCCTCATTGGGGTTATTCTTATAAAAACCAATTTCTGTCGGATTTCTTCTAAATTTGGCACAGAGGTCGTTTGATGCTCGGGAATTCCAGCAGGGTAGTTTTCCTTCCTCTATGGGGGGGGGGGGGTAATAACAACTGGTGTTCCCCTTATAAAAAGCAAGTTTTTGTGGGATCTTTTCTGAATTTGGCACAGAACTTCTTTGATGCTCAGGAATTCTCATTGGGGAGTTTTCGTCCAGCTTATTAGGGTCTATTTTTTTTTCAAAAACCAGTTTTTATAAGATCTTTTAACAATTTGGCACAAATTCCTTTGATGCTCGAGAGTTCCCCCATTTTAGTCCCGCTATGCATGGGGCGCGTGGGTTTTGTCGGATCTATTCCAAGTTTGGTACATTTGTCCTTTGATGTTTGTGAATTCCCATAGGGTAGTTTTCGTGCCAAATTTGGGAAAATTCTGACAAAAGCTTCGATTTTTGCAAGGAAAACTCCCCTAATCGTGGGTTTGCCACCTATAGCGGGAAGAATAATTCAAACTGCTTCAACTACTCGCGATGTAAGTTTGGTGATGCATCACGATGTAAAAATTCCTACATCGTCCAGTCCTACTGGGAATATAGAAGTGCTACTTCCTCAGCAGACATTGGGTTCTGGAAGAATGAGACATAGGTTACTTTTATGCAGAGTTACATCAATATTTGCTCAAGAGAAAATTGCTGGGGATTTACTTCTTCATTGCATCGCATAAAAAATTCCAAAAAAAAAAGATTTTTTTGAAACTAATACCATAAATTTTAAAGAAATAGTGCAATAAAATGTACAGCTTTAAGTTTGTATATCTTTGTTCGAAAATTATATATCGAAAATGAAATTAGATAATCTTGAGAAAAAGCTTACCTTTTTCTTTTTTTCAATCGATTATTTGTCTTATTAATTTTGCTTCTATGTAGAATGCTTGTTTGGCAAAATTTATGTTTAATACAGGAAGTGTATTATTGCATGCAGTACATACTTTATACTTTGAAGTACTTTGGTACATACTTCATATTTACTTGTCTGGAACTTCAAGGGAAATTAGGTACCTTTATATAACATAATTGATTAGAACTTTACTGATTTACTAAGATAGCTCCATAAGCATTAATGCAACCATAGCGTTGACCAACCATGGTCAACGCTAAGACAGAATTGCAAGTAAGAGATTCAAAGGTATGTAATGAAAATAGTGACTAGCGTATCGAGAAAAGTTTGCTAGTTTTTATCATATACTTTTTATTTTCCTTTCAATTTTTCAATTGAAATTTTACATAGACATTTTACTTTGTCTGCAGCAAAAACCATTACTCTAACTTAAATTTGGACTTACTAGTAGTTCATCTATAAAATGCTTCTGAAGGGAATTCCCTTTATTTTGCTGATAATTCCTTGAAGCAGCAAATATGGCAATAAAATTAATGCTGCATCTATTTCAGCTGTAGAAACTATGAATAACGGAAAAATTCATAATTATCGCAAACCAGGTAACACAAATTAACATAGAATTTAGGGTACTAAATGTGAAAATAAACAACAAAGAACGCTTTATAATTGGTATTATTTTCAAACATGCTGCTAACTTACCTTTTTTTTTACATCAAGGTTACCTTCAATAACTTATTTTAAATTTGGGAAAAATTGAAAAAATATTGAAAATATTTAGCTGCAAAGCACAAAGATATATATATCTTTATGGAAATTAATATTTTCTTTGTAACTTAAAATGCTTTGTTTTAAATTAATACTTACTTTACTTCATGTTTTATTTTGCAAGTAAAACCATTCAAAAGAAAAAAAGAAAGAAACAGACTCAACAAATAGTGAAGTATTGATACAACATAAACAAGAGACAGCTGCAGAAGGGGATGACATTACATAAACAACATGGGGTGCGACTTTAATAAGTCCGGTCAACGAGCCTAACAAAAAAAAAAGGGGGGGGGGTATCATTTCCGAACCATAAGCTGATAGCCAGTTTGCATTTATTTTTAATTGCATTAAGCGCTTTTTTTCCTCGATTTTTGTGGGCTTGTTTAAAAGGTTGCTAAGCAATTATTAAAAAATATTTTTATGAAATTTTTTGTGAGATAAAGTTCTTAATACTTTTTGATTATTAATTTCTTCAAAATCATATTTCAATTTGCTATTAAAATACTTCATGTAGTTTTGTTAAGAATTAACTATAGAAGATCTATTGTTTACCCATTTCAAAACATTAATCTTACCTAAGGGGTAGAGCAATATTTCATTGAAAATGATAAGTGTTAAGTACACTTTTGTGAGAGAGCTACTGTATAAATTATTATTGTATTGAATAAAATATTACATGTAGAGTAGAAGAAGAAAAAATACCAATACTTAGAGAGGGGGTGGGGGCGGAATATTTGTTTAAGAAAAAAAAAATGCAGAGTAAAAAAATTTTGAATTATTAAACAAAAACACTTCGTTCACCAGAATTATATTAGTAAAATTCATGAAGAAGAATGAAAACACATAACCATGAAACATATTCAACGTTGAAATTAAAAGCTTCAAAGTTCTATGCTATTTATCAAGGCGCTGTATTTATTATCTGCGTTGCTGTAGCGACGGTGGAATTTTTTATGTAAGTTTAAATTCGTAAAAATGCTTTGGTCATCTTTGTCAATTGTCTAACGGGGGGAAATAAAGGAAGTACGTTTTCGAAAACAAATGTCAACAAACACACATTTTCATTTGCAAATAAAAAAATAACGCTAGTTAAGCCTAACGTGGAGATCACTCAAAGTTAGTTTATACAGAATTCCAAACCAAATCGAACAGGTTGTTTTCAATTTTAATGTGTTTTAAATACAACAATAAACACAACACTAAACAAAAATGTAACAATACATAAAAGAAGGCACATTGCACATACAAATTTTAATAAATACTAACCTTTTTTATGAATCCTTTAGAATAACTGCCGTAAAATAATTTAACGAGCAAGTACAAGACTGAAACGAAAACTCCCAGAATGCACTGCAATGTGATGAAATCGGGACGAAATTATTTCGTGAAAAATTTGAGATTTCTGGTTTCGTCAAATATCACGTGATTCAGTGACGAAAGGATCGTAGAAAATAACGAAATAGTGCTCGAGGATTGCCGAATCGTTAAAATTGAGCGTTTCATTTTTGACAGTGCACGGCTCGAGGCAATAGGCTTCTACATACAATGCACTAATAAACGGAAAATCGCAATTTTTGGATTTATGTCAGTCTGACTCTGCAAGGTATTGAATTATCAAAATGAAGATTTGGAAATTGATTTCTTTTCTTTTTTTTTTTTCAAATTTTAATGCTTCAAAAATGAATGTGAGTCATTTTACATTTTCAGGCAATTTTTCATACTGTTACAAATCCTGTAAATAGTAATTATTGTAGTAACGTAACCTGTAAATAGTTTCCCGTAATGAATATACAACCCCTTTTCATTCGGCTAAAGTATACGCCCCCCTATTTTCTTTTCTTTTCATTGATAAAATTTGATAACGGTCTACGCATTTCGAGAAGAGGTAAGAATGTTGTGGAAAATTCTTCGATGTTTATAAAAGCGTCCTGCGTGATAAAGAGGGGAGTTTCGATTGAGAATTTGTTCTGAGAGTGTATTAGCTCTGTTTATAGCGAGGCATTTCGCTGTGTTGTTTTCGTATTTGGAAGTAAATACGTGTGTAAACGTTGAGTTTACGGTGTTGTGTGATAATTGCTTAATTGCTGATGAATAATTTAGCAGTTGTTGACGATCTTTCCTGTACATAGTGTAAATAAATTTCCTGTATTTTTAATCAAGAACTGTGTCTTCATTTCAAGAAAGTGGAAGTCGCGCCGGATCCGTTACAATTGGCGCCCAACGTGGGGCTTCTTCTGGACTTTCTTGGAGTAAGTGTGACTTTGGACATTTTTTCATAAAGACTGTTTGAATTTATAGACTTTGTTTTTATGGTGATTACTCGCGCAATGGATGACCAATTAAAACAACTTCTGGAAGCAATTAATGCTGCGAAAAGCGACTTGGCTGAAAGTTTGGCGGCTAATCAAGAACAATTAAAAAATGATATGGCGGCTAATCAAGAACAATTAAAAAATGATATGGCGGTTAATCAAGAACAATTAAAAAATGATATGGCGGCTAATCAAGAACAATTAAAAAATGATATGGCGGCTAATCAAGAACAATTAAAAAGTGATTTGACTTCACTGCAAATCAAGAACAATTAAAAAATGACATTGCGGCTAATCAAGAACAATTGAAAAGTGATTTAATGGTACTTAAAAATGATTTAGCTTCTAACCAAGAGGAAATTAAAAACGACCTTACTTCGGTAAAGACTGTGATGAAAAATAAATTTAATGAGATAGAGCATCGAGTTGATGCTTTTGATGAAAAATTTGAAACAGTAGAAAACCGTATCGCAACAGTTGAAAATCATGTGGATGAGAAAATTAAAAACATGGAAAGGAGATTTGCGATCGCGGAAAGCAGCTCTGTACAGTTTGGCGCTCCCACATCCGTTGCTCGACCGTCCATTAAACTTGCCACATTTGATGGGAAAACTTCGTGGCAGATTTACAAAACTCAATTCATGATAGTGGCGGAAGCGAACGGATGGGACTCTGCTACCAAGGCCTGCCATCTTGCAGCATCCCTGAGAGGTGACGCAGCGGACATTCTTCAGACCTTTCCGGACAGCCAGCGCCTGGATTTCGCCGCCCTCACATCTGCGTTGGAGCTTCGCTTCGGTGAGAAGTGCCAGAAAGATTTCAGCCGACTCCAGTTGAAGTCCCGTTTCCAGAAAACCGGGGAAACCCTGCAAGAGCTAGCGGCGGACGTCGAAAGACTGTCTCATCTTGCTTTTTGCAACTGTCCTGCGGATGTTCGAGACAACCTGGCACTCAACTATTACATCGATGGGGTTCGAGATCCGGAAATCCAGAAAGCTCTACGGATGGCGGATGTCAAAGACCTGAGTTCTGCTGTTGTGTATGCGATGAAGTTGGAGGCCGCCCAGCAAGCAACCCGCAAGGATCGCCATTCAATCCGCGACGTGAAAACTGATGAGCCTGATCCGGTCTCGTCACGCTTTGCTGAACTGGAAAAGCAAATAAAAGAAATTGCAGGAACCCTCAAAAGGATTTCGGCTTCCAAGGACCAAAATCGACAACCACTTAAGTGCTGGAAATGTGGCGGCGAGGGTCACTTGCGAAGAAACTGTGAAGCCCGCCAAGAAACCGGAGGGAAGAGCGCCTCTCCCTCTCAGGTCCAGGAAAACTAAGATATGGCAATCTCGCGGGGCGGAGGTCGCCAAATTGGAATGAGCCCCATCTTAAAGTTTTCCATATTTCATCGACGAGTGGCGGCAGTAATGGACTGTTTGTTTACGCATATGTAAACGGGTTTCCCTGCGAACTGATTATTGACACTGGAGCCAATGTTACAATCATTAGAACAGATGTGGCTCGTCAATTTGGACTCAACATTCTATGGACGCCGCCCTGCGTTACCCTCCAAACTGTGACAGGTGACAAGATCGAGATTGAAGGTAAAGTGAACTTAGAAATTGTGTTTGGAAATGCCACTTACCATCATACGGCATTCGTTGCTGCTATCACAGACCCCTTCATTCTCGGATTGGACTTTTTAAAGAAGTATGACTTCAACCTCGACTTCAAGACTAATGAGCTGCACTCGATGAGAGAAGACATAGCCATCTTCAACGCTGAAAATGATGTAAAATCCGCTCATCAAATAATAGTCCAAACAGATTTATCGATTCCCTCAAGGTCAGAATCATTAATACCTGGCTCCATTGAAGAAAGCAATAGTTTTCGATTTGGACTCATTGAATACCCTAACCTAAGCAATAACCTAAAAGGAGTGCTAGTAGCATCTACGCTTGTGGACCTTTCTAAGGATGTAATCCCTGTGAGAGTCGCCAACGTGAGTGAAAGGCCAAGGAATGTCCGGAAAGGTGAAGTGTTGGCAGCCTGTATTCCAGTAAACAGCATCATTAGAAGAATCAATTCCCCCGAGACTGTGTCTTCTGAGTCCTTGACATCGAAGTTAGTTGGGAGTGCGCCATTATCGAAAGATCAAAGAACTGCTGCGGAACAATTGGTGGACGACTTCAAGCATTTGTTTTCATCTACATCGGAGGATGTGGGCCGGACGAATTTAACGCAGCATAGGATCTACACTGGAGAACACCTCCCTATTAAACAGCATCCAAGACGACTACCGTTCGCCAAGAAGGAAGAGGTTGAGACCCTCCTGAAAGAGATGAAGGAGAACAATGTAATCGAACCCTCATCCAGTCCTTGGGCGTCTCCTATCGTCTTGGTCCGAAAGAAAGATGGCTCCACCAGATTTTGTGTCGATTACCAACGACTGAATGAAATCACCAAGAAAGACAGTTACCCTCTTCCACGAATAGACGACACCTTGGACACTCTTTCCGGACACAAGTGGTTTTCGACCCTGGACTTGAAGAGCGGCTACTGGCAGGTTGAGATACACCCTGATGACCGAGAGAAGACAGCGTTTACAACTGGACAAGGCTTATGGCAGTTTAAAGTGATCCCCTTCGGCCTCTGCAATGCACCAGCTACGTTCGAGCGTCTTATGGAGACAGTGTTAAGAGAACTCTCTTACGAATCCTGTCTGGTCTACTTAGACGATATCATCATCGTGGGACGCAGCTTCGAAGAACATCTGGCAAATCTTAGGAAGGTGCTGCAAAAGCTTAAGGAAGCCAATCTGAAGTTAAGCCCGTCCAAATGTAATTTGTTCCGCCGGGAAGTGAACTACCTTGGTCACATCATCTCTTCTGAGGGTGTACAAACCAATCCAGAGAAGGTATCTGCGGTCAAGAGTTGGAGACGTCCCGAAAACATCCATTAGCTGCGAAGTTTCCTGGGGCTCTGCACGTACTATAGGAAGTTTGTGAAGGGTTTTTCCAACATTGCACGACCTTTGCATAAGCTGACGGAGAGCAAGCAAAAGTTTGAATGGTCCAAAGAATGCGAAGATGCATTTCTACGACTGAAGGAGGCTTTAACATCAACGCCTATCCTCGCCTATCCTCAGCCTGAAAAATCCTTCATCCTGGACACTGATGCGAGCAACGAGGGCATTGGAGCTGTTTTATCCCAAGAAATTGACGGCAATGAACATGTCATCGCTTACTGGAACAAATGCTTATCAAAGTCGGAGCGAAAATACTGCGTCACCAGAAAGGAGTTAGTGGCCATAGTGAAAGCTGTAGAACACTTCCATCATTACCTCTACGGCAGAAAATTTCTGCTTCGGACAGATCATGCCTCGTTAACTTGACTTTTGAACTTCAGGAATCCAGAAGGCCAGATAGCCAGGTGGATACAGCGGCTCCAGGAATATGACATGGAGATCAAGCACCGAAAAGGGTTGTCTCACGGTAATGCAGACGCTTTATCAAGGAGACCCTGTCCTGAGAACTGCAATTATTGTTCCCGAATCGAGAAACAGTATGGAACGACTAGCCCTACTGCCTATCAGGTGACAGTGACTCCAACACCTTCAGAACCTGATCCATGGAGTGACGACCAAGTTCGAAAAGATCAACTTGAAGACCCCGACATAAAACTAATTTTGGAGTTCATGGAAAGTGACAGTCGGCGACCTAGCTGGCAGGACGTGTCCATCTTTAGTCCTGCAACAAAAAAATACTGGGCTTTATGGAATTCACTCCATTTACGGAACGGCGTACTGTACCGAAAATGGGAATCTGATGACGGCAAAACGTCTAGGTGGCAGTTACTACTTCCCCGATCAAGGATTTCAGATGTTCTGAAAGAAATACATAGTAGTGCGACTGTAGGACATTTTGGTGTGTTAAAAACCCTTCTTCTGGAGTAAGGCGAAGGATGACGTGGAGAAGTGGTGCCATTCTTGTGACGCCTGTGCTGCTCGTAAAGGACCGAAGAAAAGAAGCAGAGGGAAGCTACATCTGTACAACGTTGGAGCTCCTTTCGAACGAATTGGGATCGACATCCTGGGTCCTCTACCAAGAACTGCTGATGGGAACAAATACATTCTTGTTTCCATCGACTACTTCACCAAATGGCCGGAAGCATATCCCATTCCAGATCAAGAGGCTACCACCGTAGCAGAGACTCTGGTCCAACATTGGATCTCGAGATACGGAACACCTTTACAGATTCATTCCGATCAAGGGAGGAATTTCATCTCTGCTGTGTTTAAGGGCCTATGTCAAATTTTCGGAATTGAGAAAACTAGGACAACACCACTACACTCACAATCGGACGGCATGGTGGAGAGATTTAACCGCACAATCCTGAATAATCTCTCGCTTATGGTATCCAGAAATCAACAGGATTGGGACAAGAAGCTACCTTTGTTCCTGCTGGCCTACCGCAGTGCTGTCCACGAGACTACCGGATATGCCCCATCTCAGATGCTCTTCGGACGAGAGCTTCGGCTACCTTGTGATCTCGTCTTCGGTCGTCCTCCGGATGCTCCTGCATCGCCTGAGGAGTACATCCAGGATCTCCAGGCCCGGTTGGAAGACGTTCATAACTTCGCACGAGAGCGAATCAACATCGCGGCGGAGAAGATGAAGACCCGATACGACACAAGGTCTACTGGACATGAATTCAACGAAGGCGACAAGGTTTGGTTATGGAATCCCATCCGACGGAAAGGTCTTTCACCCAAATTGCAGTCGCATTGGGATGGACCCTACAAAGTCCTTAACCGACTGAATGACGTCGTAGTACATTATTTCAAAAAAAAAAAAAAAAAAAAGAAGAAGAAGAAAGGAAGAAGGGAGAAAGAAAGAAAGGAAGAAAAAAAGTACTGCTAGCAAAAAAAAAGAAAGTAATGTTAGCGAAAGAATTTTTACTTTCTTCTATATCTAATATATAGAAGAAAGTATTGGATTCGTGCAAATTTTCGAATTTCGAATTTTGACGGATTCGAACGTTTTGAGGTGTGCTGAGTCCATTTCGACTATTTTTGGAAAATGTCTGTCTGTCTGTGTGTATGTGTGTGTGTGTATGTGTGTATGTGTGTCACGTCTGTGTGTGACCAGTTTTTTGTGGCCGCTCTACAGCAAAAAGTACCGCATGAAATCGAACGAAACTTGGTACACATATGTGCCTTTATGTGAACTTGTGCCCATTAGTGTTTGGTGCGAATTCCTCCAAGGGGGGTGGAGCAATGGGACGTTTTTCGAGTTACGCGTGTTTGCTATTCCTCAGGAAGTAACTGGCGGAATCAAACAAAATTTGGTCCATATGTTGCCATTAGCAGGAACAGGTGCTGATTCAATTTTGGTGTCAATAACTCAAACGGGGGTTGAGCTATAGAACGTTTTTTTATCGTCAATTGTGACTGCTGTATCTCAAGAAATAATGAACGGAATGAAAGAAAAATTAATTGGCAAGTAGCCCTTAGTGGGTATTTTATTTTGGTGTCAACAGCTAAAAAGGGGGTAGCGCAATCGCCCGTTCTTTTTTTCCATTGTGAGTGCCCTATCTCAAGAAGTAATGCTACGTTCTGGTTGAAATTTGGAATATATGTGAATCCATATGTAAACAGGCTTTTGTTCAATTTTGACGCCAATCGCTCCAAGAGGTGTTGATTTTTTTTTTTTGCGAATAAAAATAGTTTTATTAATGCAACAATAAGAAAGATAAATCGTAATAGATTGTCGTCTGCGTATTTCTCGTGATTTTTACTTTCTTCTATATATAATATATAGAAGAAAGTATTGGATTCGTGCAAATTTTCGAATTTCGAAGGATTCGAACGTTTTGAGGTGTGCTGAGTTTATTTCGACTATTTTTGGAAAATGTCTGTCTGTCTGTGTGTATGTGTGTGTGTGTGTATGTGTGTGTGTATGTGTGTCACGTCTGTGTGTGACCAGTTTTTTGTGGCCGCTCTACAGCAAAAACTACCGTATGAAATCGAACGAAACTTGGTACACATATGTACCCCTATGTGAACTTGTGCCCATTGGTTTTTGGCGCGAATTCCTCCAAGGGGGGTGGAGCAATGGGACGTTTTTTGAGTTACGCGTGATTGCTATTCCTCAGGAAGTAACTGGCGGAATTAAACAAAATTTGGTCCATATGTTGCCATTAACAGGAACAGGTGCTGATTCAATTTTGGTGTCAATAACTCAAACGGGGGTTGAGCTATAGAACGTTTTTTGTCGTCAATTGTGACTGCTGTATCTCAAGAAATAATGAACGGAATCAAACAAAATTTTTTTGACAAGTAGCCCTTAGTAGGTATAAGAGCTGATTTTATTTTGGTGTCAACAGCTAAAAAGGGGGTAGCGCAATCGCCCGTTCTTTTTTCCATTGTGAGTGCCCTATCTCAAGAAGTAATGCTACGTTCTGGTTGAAATTTGGAATATATGTGAATCCATACGTAAACAGGCTTTGGTTCAATTTTGACTCCAATTGCTCTAAGAGGTGTTGATTTTTTTTTTTTTTTTGGCGAATAAAAATAGCTTTATTAATTCAACAATAAGAAAGATAAATCGTAATAGATTGTCGTCTGCGTATTTCTCGTGATTTTAATTGTACGGAAATGATCGGAAATATTATCTCGATGAATTAAAATTTTTAACTGTTGCCATCTTATGTTTGTTAATAAATAAAATATTTGTAATTAATTCAAGCAAGGCTTTTAAAATAACTTTCAATTTTCACTCTTTGCTTTGCTTTTACAATAATTCAGACATTGGGATGGTCGTCAAGTTTTTGCATGTGTAATTTTGTTTTTGTCAGGAATATTGCTTCCTCGTCAAGCATGGGGAGGGATCAGAAAAAGGAAAAATATAGAAGAAAGTTTCGTGATGGCCACAACATACTAGTAATTGTATGGAAATGCCACGGAAATATAAGTTCGTTGCTCTAGGCACCTGGGGCCCTGCCCCTTATCCTCTGGTGTGGTATGTTGATAGTTCCCCGGTTGGGGGCATGGCTTTATTTTGGCGCAGAAGATGGTTGCGTGGATGTACGAGAGATGTGGCTTCCTCTAACGGGAGTACCATAATGGTTAGTCGAAGGCTCTTCAATGTAAATTTCAATTAAAGTTCTTCTTTATTTAAATAAGTTTAAGTATTTTTTTTCGCTTCCTACATATTTTTTTAAAGTTTTATACTTTTTTTTCCCCGTGGGGGATTTCTAGGCTATTTGAATGAATAAAAATAAAATAAAATTAAGACAATGATAAAATGTTGATAAGAAATTTAAAAAGAAAATAGTGAAATGAAAATAGATAGGAGCATGCTCCCAGCCAGAGTGCAGCACAATAACTAGAGTCGAAACGAGGTATGAACCCGATAAAGGATTCACTTACCCCGTTTCGAAATAATTTCGAACGGGGAATTTTTATTGAAACTAAGCTAGCAGAGCGCGAGGCCTGCGAGAATTTGCCGGATCCAATGGATCGTAATTTGGAAGGATGTTAAGTAGTGGATTGCCAACACGGGGGATGTTGTAGTGAAATCTCTTGGCGAGCTTTTTGCAAAAGTTGTGGAGCGTCGGGATGCCAACCTCTTCCACCAGCTTGTCCGTACGGACGTACCAGGGAGGGTCGCACGCCGCTCGAACCATCACTCTCTGCAAGTTCTCAACTCTGTTAAAGTTAGAGATTGCAGAAGTCGCCCATATGGGCGCTCCATAGGTAATAATGGGTCTTAGGCAGGATTTATAAATGAGCAGTTTATTATCCGTTGATAAAACGCTTTTTTTGTGCAGGAGACAATTTAGTGGGTTTTTTGGAAGTGAGGTACTTCTTGCGTACCTCTTCAATGTGAGGTCGCCAGGTTAAATTACGGTCGAACGTTATGCCTAAATATTTCGCCCGCTGAGACCAATCAATTGGGTTGTATGGAAATGATCAGAAATATTATCTCAATGATTTAAAATTTTTAATTGTTGCCATCTTATGTTTGTTAACAAATAAAATATTTGTAATTAATTCAAGCAAGGCTTTTAAAATAACTTTCAATTTTTGCTCGTTGCTTTGCTTTTGCAATAATTCAGACATTGGGATGGTCGTCAAGTTTTTGCATGTGTAATTTTGTTTTTGTTGGGAATATTGCTTCCTCATCAAGCATGGGAAGGGATCAGAAATATATATATATATATATATATATATATATATATATATATATATATATATATATATATATATATATAGAAGAAAGTTTCGTGATGGCCACAACATACTAGTTTATTTTGTTTTCACTTTTAGCATTTGTTCCTGATAAACGGCTAACAATGAATGAAATTGTACTAAAATAATAAAAATTGAAAGCGGGTGGAAATTCATGGTTTTTCACAAAAAGTAGCTATAAAAATCTCAACTGGAAAATTCTGGTTCTCACGAATCTTTTCTCTATTATTTCATACAGAATTATTGATGTTTACCTATTCACAGAACTACCGAGACTCGCCAAAGCATTCAATGCCAAAATCTAACCAATCCCTGCTCTTATTGATTTCCAATTGAACACCAATATTTGTTGGAATCCTCGTACTGGAGACATAGCAATTACGCAATAAGAAAACGTTTGACAGCGACTCTTTGAAGTGATTAATGTGGGGTCGTTTCCGAAATTTTAAAAGTATTTTTCTGAAAGAGCATGCTTAAAAACATAGGATATGACCATTTTTTAAATAATTTGACAAAATTGATTATTTAAAAAGAAATATTTAAATCCTTGAGCAGACTCAATTTTATTTTTTACGCTTCTGCGCATGACATCACAAATGATGAACTGCCATTCTCTGTTGCCATTACCGCAGAGCGCAATATTTAATTCATTTCTTTACTCATATGTAGTGGCAACGATATGGTTGATAGCAAGCGCAGAGCGCAATATTTAATTCACTTCTGAATTATCACAACCTGGAAATGAGTCAGTCAGCCAGCGTAAACATTCAGGGCGCCAGTGGTAAGCGCCAAAGTACATCATTTGTGGCATCATAAAACCACGCCGTTTTTGAAAAATCGGATATTAAAAAAAATTAATTAAAAAATAACTGTTGGGAAAATGAAAGTATTTTTTGGGTCCATGTTATTATTATTTATTCATTTATTTATTTTTTGCTCATTCTAAGGACTAAAAGTAGTACTTTTGACTGAAGGAAACAACCCCATCCCAAAATCTAATCTTCCCGAATTTCATTTGCAAACCAAGTTTTTGTAAACTGCTAACTGCTTGAATTGTTTAGTGATATATAGCATCAGTGACTGCTGAGGAGCAAAACATTAAATTGTATCCCTCCTTTGAAGTCATAGGCACCAAAAAAAAAACTAAATCGTCATTCGTTATCTGTACAAGAGTGCCGATACTCAAATAATTTGAATATTTGGAAGTGAACATCTTTAAATATTAATAGGCAAGCCGTTTTCTTTCGGTACCGATTTCTCCTCTGTTTGTGAACCGATTTCCTTCATTCTTTTTTTTTTTGTTTAGAAGCTATTGCCGAGTTTTAGTGTCATCAATTTCCTTCATTCTTTTTTTGTTCAGAAGCTATTCCCGAGTTTTAGTTCGTTAACAAGAATTTTTGAAATCGAGCTCTAATTAGTGGAGATATTAATAAAAAACGCATTTTCGTCCTAAATGACTCTTTCTACGCGAACGGATGGTCCAATTTTTTCGAATTTAATATGGTTGGAAAGGTCTTTAAAAAACACTCCTGAAGAAAAAATTGTCAGGGCGCCCAAGGTCCAATAACCTAAATCCACTAGGAAAAAAGTTATAAGCGTTTTTTAATAAGCGAAAATCAAAAATTTTAATTTATCTCTTTTCCATTGTTGAAATTCATTGTTGGAAGAGTGAAACATTAAGTTTTAATTCATTTTTTAAATCGCTTTTTCTATACAAAAAATGCATTTTAATGCTTCGAGCTTGGCATGGTTGGAAAGCTCGTGAAAAATACTTTGAAACACGTTCTACCCAATTTACAGAGCGAAAAAGCCAACCCGTTAGAAGCGCTAGAAAAAGCACAAGAAGCAATTAAAAGTTGGTGACAATTCATTTTTATTTGCTTTTTCACGCTACATAGTTAGCGTGAAAAAATTGCTGGATAATATTGTGGTGTTGCCATTTCTCGCTTGAGCGTAAAGAAATGAAATACTTGTATTTGTTTTTATTATTGAGGCTTTTTGGGTAACTACGGGCATTTAAAATATTTTCATTTTGATTATGTTTTCTCGATTTTAATATTTAAATAAATCATTTTCCGGAGTAAGGGAGGACTCTCAGTTTCAATAAAATCACCTTCTTGGAAAAAAAAAAAAAAACACACACACACACATACACACACAGCTCCCAATAATACCTGCAGTTGCTATCATTAGAAACATCTCATGGTGAAAGTTTTGATAAAATTAGCGTATTATTACGACTTCCAGTGCTTTTGCATAGACAATTATATGTTGCTGCAAGTAGAATTCGTTCATTTGACTGTTGGAAATTTTATATTTCTAACGGCAACGGTCATGCCCACTTTTACAAAAAATATTGTTTGTACAGAAGTTTTACGGATTAAGGAACTTTTGCGCCATCATTTCATTCAGAACGACTTCTATAATTGTGAAATTGGCGAACTTTATCCATTTTGGCACCAATGCCAGGACGAGAAATATTTTTCTTTTGCATTCGTAAAAAAAAAAGAGTAGAGAAATGTCTATTTGCAAGGAGCTGACTAGAATGGATCCCCCCCCCCTGTGACAAGGGGGAAGAAATAAATGACAAGAGGGACATTAAGCCTTTTTTTGATAAGATCGTTTATGAAAATACGAGGGCTATCCAGAAAGTAGATTACGTTTTCGTCTGTGTCCGCTAGGGGCGGGGCTAGCGCGGCCATCTTGGGGTCAAAGCGTTGCGCAGCTCAGTCTGCATCTAGCCGTGCTAGTGAGAGGTTCGTGCTGTGTTCGTTCAGATACTGTGACGGTTTGAAATGTTTGCGTTAATTGAAAATCCCGCGAGCTGCGAGGTGCGCGCAGTAATAAGGTTTCTGACTGCAAAAAACTGTAAACCGATAGAAATCTATCGGCAGCTTTGTGAAGTGTATGGGGACAACATTATCACTGAAGGTGGAGTGCGTCAGTGGGTCATAAGATTTAAAAATGGCCGAACCAATGTTCACGACGAAGATCGAAGTGGGAGACCCAGCATAGTGAACGCCGAACTTCTCGAAAAAGTCGATGCTAAAGTCCGGGAAAATCGAAATTTCACAATAACGGAACTTTCTTTAAGTTTTCCACAAATTTCGCGAAGTTTGGTGCACGAAATCATCAGCGAAAAGCTTGGTTACCACAAGTTTTGTGCAAGATGGATTCCAAAAATCTTGACAGAGGACCACAAAAATCAGCGAATGGCTGCAGCGTTGAACTTTTTGGACGCTTACCATAAGGATGGTGACTTTTTACTCGATCGCATCGTTACTGGTGACGAAACATGGGTGAAACACGTGAACTGTGAAACGAAATTGCAATCAATGCAGTGGGGGCACACAAGTTCTCCCCAAAAGCCCAAGAAATGCATGCAAACAATGTCGGCAAGGAAGATCATGGCGACTGTTTTTTGGGACAGAAAAGGTGTGATTTTGGTGGACTTCCTGGAAAGAGGCACTACAATAAACTCTCAAAGGTATTGCCAAACTCTCCAAAAACTCAGAAGAGCAATTCAAAACAAGCGCAGAGGAATGTTGAGCTCTAAGATCTTGTTGTTTCACGACAACGCCCGGCCCCACACGGCAAATGTCACTCGTAAAGTTCTTGAATCTTTTAAGTGGGAGTTGTTTCCTCATCCGCCGTACAGTCCCGACCTGGCACCGAGCGACTTCCACCTATTCCCAGCAATGAAGAAGTGGCTGGCTATGCAGCGTTTTGATGACGACGCACAGCTGCAAGAAGAGGTAACGGAGTGGTTGAAGGCGCAGGCGGCCGAATTTTTCGACGAAGGAATTTCCAAGCTCGTACATCGCTACGATAAATGCCTTAATTTGTATGGTGACTATGTCGAAAAGTAGTATTTGAGTGTGGCTTTCATCTGTATATAATAAAAAAATTTTCCTATACTTTGTTTATTTTTTATTCCAAAACGTAATCTACTTTCTGGATAGCCCTCGTAGTGTGACATGTGGTAATGGGAAGAGGGGTATGGTGAAGTGTTAAACTTTGTGACAAAGGGGAGAGGGATCAAAAATTTTGAAAAGTGCATTAGTCAGCTATCCCCTAAACTGTAAAAAAGTCACAAACACGATTTTTTAAAATAAAATTTCACTATTATTGCAACGTCCAGTGTTTTTGAATGGACAGTTTTGAATAAAGCAAGTAGGATTCGTTCACTTTACTGTTTGAAATTTTATATAATGGCAGAGGTCAAGGCAACTTACTCAATAATATTAAACTTTTAAAAAGAAATATTGTTCATCTAGAAGTTTTACGTATAATCTGAGTTTTGCAGCATCATTTCATTTGGAAAGATTTCGGTAATTGGGAAATTGGCACTCTTCATCTATTGGCGTCAATTTTTGGCACCAATTGCAGCGCGAAAAAAGCTTTTCCTTTGCATACGTAAACAAAGAGTAGAAAAATATCTATTTGAATAGGGTTAGCACAAGGCAACATGGTATCTAAAATAAAATTGTACAAGCCAAGAATTTGACGACCACACAAACTCAAAATTTCTCAATGGGGTTGTTTCCTACTGTCAAAAATACTTTTAGTCAATAAAATTGATAGAATAAGAAAAAAAAAAAAAAAACGTAGAGCCAGAAAAAACGTTTCACAACAGTTATTTTTTATTAGTTCGATTCTGGAAATAAAGCGCTGTCTTTATGACGTTACAAGTGATGTACTTTGGCGTGCTGCTCCATTGCCGCTCTAAATGTTTAAGCTTTGCCGTCAACCGCGTTTCCATGTTATCATAATTTGCGATGTGCGCTAATGGCATCAGTGAATGGCATTTCATCGCTTTTAATGCAATGTGCAGAAGCGTAAAAAATGAATTTCAATCTGCGCACCAATTAAAATATTTGTTAAAAAATATTAATTTGTTTTCAAACTATTTAAAAAAAAGGCTAAAACCCATGTTTTTAAGCATGCTCTTTCAAAAAAAAAAAAAAAAAAAACTTTTAACTTTCAGAAATGACCCCATTACTGAAATATCCCCTTTCATCCATTTATTTTGAGATTAACAGACAAAAAGCAAAATTGGAATAAATTGTTACTTTTGTTATTGTGTGTACATATAAAAATACGTTTCCCCGATATGCAGTAAACACGAGTAAGAGTAGAAATAAAAATGTTGGAAATAGTTAAATTCATTCAAGTTTTCTCAAATATTCATTTATGAATATGGTCGAGTTGCGACCACTGGGTGAACACTAGTGAACATAAAAATACATGAGCTGGATTGAGGAAAACCTTTAAGAATCGAGTTAAATACATTCATAGTTCCTGTTCTAATCAACGGAGAAGTTTCAAAAAAATTTAATCAAGTGGAAAAAAAAAATCCCGTCTTTGGATTGACACAATTTTGATGCAACGCAAAAAACGTAAGGATTTCTTTCGCCCCTCCAAAAGGAAATTTAAGTTAAAATTTTGCTTAAAATTGGATTAAACTAACCAATAGTAGATAAATTTATTCAAGTTTTCTCAAATATTCATTTATGAATATGGTCGAGTTGCGACCACTGGGTGAACACTAGTGAACATAAAAATACATGAGCTGGATTGAGGAAAACCTTTAAGAATCGAGTTAAATACATTCATAGTTCCTGTTCTAATCAACGGAGAAGCTTCAAAAAAATTTAACCAAGTGGGAAAAAAAATCCTGTCTTTGGATTGACACAATTTTGATGCAACGCAAAAAACGTAAGGATTTCTTTCGCCCCTCCAAAAGGAAATTTCAGTTAAAATTTTGCTTAAAATTGGATTAAACTAACAAATAGTAGATAAATAATAAGTATGATTATCAAATGTTAAATTGCCATCAGGTAAAAAGTTGCATACCAAATTTTATAAAAACTCGAGCACAAAAACTGGACGAAAGTTGCATTAAAATATTCCACTTACCGGCATACATACATACAAACATACCTACAGACGAAAACAAAACAAAAGTGTCAAAAAGGATAAAAACTCTAGTGGACTTTTTGGAAAAAAATTCGTCTGTTTATTCGCTGCTTTATGGTGCGACCTAGGATGAAAATTCTCTTATCATTTTAAATAGAAAATCTTCCGTTATGTCGGGTAAAAATTGCTTCTATATTAGAACGAAACAATTGCCTGTTTGGTGATATTTTGATAGTTAAAGTTTTAACCCTAACTCTAGTGGACTAACCCTAAACTCCAGTTGATAGCGTTCGGTGTTGACCGCTTTTTTGTTTCTTTATTCCCCTGAAATGAGTCTTACCAAAAAAAAAAGTTACTGGATCCAGTTCTGCCTTGCCGCAATGAAGCCTTTCCCTGCATGTTAAACATCACCAAAACGGATTATTAAATTGTCATGCCGTGGCGCGAGTTTCACTGTTGATGACGCCAGGAACTTTACCCGATCATGGGCTAGTATATATATGAGGATTGAATTTACGTCAGCAGAAAAAACAAATATCCCAGTTCATTTTTGACCCCCGACCCACAAAGGAAGGGGATTATAAGTTTGACGTATCTATGTATCTGTATATCTGTGTATCTGTGTGTCTGTCCGTGGTACTCTAGCGCCTAAACGGATGGAACGATTTTGAAAAAAAAAAAATTTCGAAAGGAGAGTTGATCGGGAGTGTTCTTAGCTAGGTTGCATCTTTGGATGACACTAACTAACGAAGATATTAATTAAAAACTTCTAAAAGGTTTTTCGCGTATTTTATAGTAAAAACATAGATAAAAATTTAAAAAATTTAATACCAAAAAAAAAAAAAAAAGAATTTTTTTCCGCATCTGACAGAATGTGTTTGGAACTTCCACGTTTCATAGAATTCGAATAATCACGTTTCTTTGAGCAATCACGATTGCTTATTGCTTTTACTTGACTGTTTTTAGCGTTCCTATCATTTTATTTTCCTACCGCCACCCTCCGCAGCATCATCGTCGACCGGCTCCTCACGATGCTGCTCTTATAGCAAAAGCCGTCTCCAGGTTGCGTCAATATCCTACACTTACACGCATAGATACACAGCTACGCACGCACACACACACACAAACAGATACACACATACACATACACACACATACACACACAAACACATACACACACGCATACATACAGATACACACACAAAAACATACACACAACTACCCACACATTCATGCATGCACACAGACACAAACACATATGCCTACACACACATACACATACCCCCCACACACATTCATACACACAACTAACCACACACTTATGCCAGCACACAGACACAAACACACATGCGTACACACACAGACACAAACACACATGCGTACACACACAGACACAAACACACATGCGTACACACACATACACATACCCCTACACACAAACATACATACCCCCCATACACAAACACACACGCCTACATACACACACTCGTGATTGCGAAAAACATAATTTGAATTCAAGTTGTCAAAATTCAAATTAATTTTTCTTTCTTTTTGTAACGCAGATTTTAATAACGGATAAGCCTTTATTCACGCGATAACCGAATTCATTGTTGGCCGACAAGGAAATAAAATGCAATGATTTAAAATTTTTATCTGTTGCCAGTTTCTATTTAATAGCAAATAAAATACGTGACATTGATTTTTAATAATATAAGGCTTTTAAAAGGATTTTCTTTTTTTTTTTCGTAATTCTACAGTTGCGACTCGGGGGTTTAATTTTTTTTTTTAATTTTATCGTTGCTTTTTATAAAAATTTCCTTAAACTTGATCTTAAATTTTGTTTAATGGGAGGAACATCTTGTTTTTTCCTCTTTCTTGATAATATCATGCTACACACGAAATTGCGATGAAACCTGTGGAAGTCGACAAAACTTTAGGGTTCAAATTAGACAGATGATCAACTGATAAAGCTTGATGAAAAAAAAGTACCCAACAACAGAGTCAACTGAAGACTGGTGGTCAACTTAATGGGTTTAATTGTAAGACAATAAAATCGATAATGAAAGCTATCTCTTGAGCTGAAAAGGTTACACCTGATGCCATAAAATAGTAATAGCTAAACGTTTTGAAATTAAATTGTTCTTATTCAACGATTAATAACTGTTTTATTCTTTTTTGTTTGGTTATTCTGACTAAAAGGAATTGCTTCTGAACTTTTCTTCAAATTTTATTATCAATATTGTATACTTCTTTTTTTTACCTGTCGTTATGATCCTTTCAGCCAACGGCGTATATTTTGTCCTACTACAGCACAAAATGGTGTGGTACATGTGGCAGTGGTTCATTTTGGCAATCTTATGCCACTTTTCAATTTTTACATCAAAATTAAAACATGATTTCCTTGCTACCATTTTGCCAATTTTAGTATCACATGGATTTCACCCCAAATTTGAAAAAAAATTAATTTATCTTTGGCGTCTTTGAAAAATCGAAAGTAAAACCACTAGTAGTTGATACTGAATTAGTATTTGACACTTAAAAAATAATAATGAAATAATAATCAAAATAATGAAAAAACCAACAAGAGAAACCCAGGAGTCAAAAAGTCAGCTATGAATAAGCAAAAGGTAGCATTGCAAATTTAGACAACATTTCATAATTTTGGAATTTTTGTACGGAATTATAATTTCTCTTGTGCAATATCAACCACAGGTGGTTTTACCTTACAGTTTTTTGTTAAACACATTTTGTGAAATAACTGTAACTGTGAACTTTATTTCATGTTCTATTCCTTATTATTTCTCACTTTTATGCAAATTAGGTTACAAATAGGATCACAAACACACGATACACAATGTATTTTCAAAACCTGATACAATCAATATTTTTTTTTATCCATTGCAAAATTATTCTCAGAGAAACTCATGTAGCAAAAATTACACTTTTTGCAGTTGTCATTTCAAACCCAATATCTGCTAAGGCAAGAAATTTATCGGTCAAGATTTTGCATAAAATTTCCCCTTAAATGTTGTAACAGATATACGGTACTTTTCATTGCTCTTTCATTCCAACACGGCACAGGTTGGAAGGGATTTATTTCCTTTTGAGAAATTCAATAAAGCCTTTTCTAACTTATTCCCTAGACAAAATCGATAGTCTTCTGCCCTGCGGCGAGTTTAAACGGAAATGGCATGAAGTTTGAATTTTTAGAACAAAATTGCGTTTCGACGATTGACGCTGATTGATTTAGGCTCATAACTTGACAGATGATAACATTAAAGTGGAGACATTAAAAGTCTTTCGTTACAAATAGAATGGGACCCCCCAACAAGGACGGATACAAGGGCGGATACGGAAGGGCGATGGGGCGATCGCCCCTCCCTTGTATCCTTGAGGAACCCTGCACAGGCAATTTTATCGAATTGAGGTCCTAAAACGAAAGAATAGGCCATCCTTCATGTGTCGTTAAGGAAAGGAATCAGGTTCGAACCTAGGACACTTTTCATCTTTGGTGATTTTAGGAGGAGGAGTTTGGAGGACTTCCCCCGGCATTTTTCAAAATTAAAGTTTTAAAAACGTGATTTTAGACATCTCAGTTAGGGTTACAAGAAAGAATGGACCGTCCGTCAGTGATGATAGGGAGAGTAGGTTTCGAAACATTTCCTCGGAATTGTTAAGAAATTGAATTTCGAAAGCGCAATTTTAGAATACCTGTATCAACGGAAAAGAAAAATAATAGGTTGGGTGATCTTCATTGCGAAATCTCAATATTTTAGTCTCTTTAAATAAAAATAATGTGGTAGCCCCCCCCCCCCGAGCAGGTGTCAATCCGATACACCGTAAGAGGCAAGGTAAAAAAAAAAAAAATCGCCCCCTCCTTGAAGAATTTTTGGATTCGCCCTTGGACCCCAAATCCGGAATGCTCGGAAACGCGACCTTATCGAATTTTGGATTCTAACTCAAAAAATAGAAAAACTCTCCTGTCTAGCGTTGTTTGTCACGTTTTTTCTGGTTTTGTTACTGTTCGTGCTAAATTTCTTTTATTTTTTGATCAATCTAAATCAAAGTATAATTCATTATGCTAAAACAATTGTCGGAGATAATTTGCAGCGGAGTTGATCCGCGGATGTTGCTTTTTATTATTGTGCAATATGCAAATCCATACAATAATTAAATCATAATTTTACTGAAAATATTGCATATACATGAAAAGAAAAAAAAAGAAAAACTGTTTATCGAAAGTGGATGTTAAAAGATTGCTGCACAATTACAGCAAAACACTTATTTACCCATTACACATGGCATCGAAAAAACGTTTAGAAAAAGCTGAATAGACAAGGCTGTGTTTTCAACAAGTAATTACCGAACTTCAACAATGTCAAACTTTTAAAACTGGAAAAAATAGAGGGAGGGGAATGTGTTTTCTTAGTTTTTTGGATTTTTTACTTTAAAAAAAATTTGCGGGAAAAAGTTCCAGATTTCGGAATGCTGAATTCGGTTGTCATACTGCACAACTTAAAATTGAGGTATTTAGTGTAAAAATACACTCTATCCATGAATTTTCAAAAGCCTCTTTTCTCTGTTCATAATTTGATACAGTGGTGGTCAGAATTATAAGGACAGCAGAAAATTGCACAGAAAAAAAAGTTATTTACGGAATAATTTAGTGAAATTTATACGCAAAGTGCCTTTTTATGCTAGAAATCGTTGTGGAAAGCAGAATATTTGAAAACACAAATATTCTTTATTTTCTACAATACCCATAACTTTTACATCATCAGTAAAACAATTAATGCTTACAGAAATATTCTCATTGATGTCATTCATAAAAATAATAAACAAGAGAGGCCCTAAAACGGAACCCTGAGGAACCCCGCTTAAAACATCACTCCATTTTTAATGATTTCCCCTCACAACTACTCTTTGTTTCCTTCCAGTCAGCCAATTTCTAATCCAAAGTTAAATTTTTTTCCCCCCTTATCCTATATCAGCTATTTGCTGAGAAGAGAAACATGTGGTACCTTATCAAAAGCTTTTTGAAAATCAATATAAACAACATCCACACACTTTTTGTTATCTAAAGCCACGGTAACTTTGTCATAGAAATGCAACAAATTAGTGGCACACGATCTACCTTTCCTGAACTCGTACTGCAAACTAGTCAACAGACTATTAGTCTCTAAGAAATTCATAATATTAATTATGATCAAAGTTTCGAAAATCTTACAAACCACTGAAGTCAGACTTACAGGTCTATAATTCCCAGCATTACCTTTAAACCCTTTCTTGAAGAGCGGCGTTATGTTAGCCAGCTTCCAGTCCTCTGGCACTGTCCCTGAGATACAAGGAGCATTGAAAATATTTAAAATAACATCCACTAATTCCTCTGCACATTCCACTAAAATTGTTGGATAAATAGTATCTGATCCCGCAGCTTTAGTTGCTTTAATTTTTTTCAAATGAAATAGAACCTCCTCCCTGGAAAACACAAAATCTTCAAGATGATAATAGCTTGTGTCTTGATAGTGTCAACTGTTGAGATACAGTTATCGCTAAACACACTGGAAAAATAGTTATTAAGAACCAATGGCCCAATTTTACTATTTCGAGCTTTCCCAGAATTAGAGTGAGGAAAAAATCTTTTAGGGTTCCCATCAATGTTATCTGCTATCCTTTACTCCAGTACCCTTTTCCTAATCCGTACCAAATACTTTGAATTTTGTCTTGCCTTACAATACTGGAGCCTATCTGCACTCTGACCAGTTTCCGTAAACTGACGAAAAGCCGCTTGCTTATAATTTAGAGCTTCTTTAATCTCCCTGTAGAAACACATGGGCCAAGTTTTAGTACTAACACCTTTTCTCCTAAATGGAATATAACCCCCAACCGTTTTTTCCAGTTTTTCCTTAAATTCCGCTCACTGCTGATCTATGTCGCCATTTTCCAATCCTGACGAAAAAACCTCATTCAAGCTTTGCCTTGAAGTGCGACAAAATCAGTGTTTCTGAAATTGGGCACAAGCATAAAATTTTCAACTTTGTACACTTCAAATTCAATCCAGAACCTAATTCTGTTATGATCACTATCTCCAATATCATCCCCTACACACAACCCCTGAACAGAACTTCTTACGTCACAGCAAACTCGATCCAAAATCGCATCTTCTCGAGTCTCCTGAGTTACAACTTGATCGAAGAAACAATCGCCAATTACTTTTTAAAATTCCTCTTCTCTGCCATTACTAGAATAAAAATTATTCCAATCAATGCCCGGAAAATTGAAATCCCCCATTACGATGACGGATCCTTTACTGGACGTGTCACAAATAATACGAAACATCTGTTCATCTTGTCCCTGTCTTGAATTAGGTGGCCTATAAATGTTTCCAAAGCGCAATTTTTTGTCCTTATTGCTCATCCCCAACTCCAGCCATGAAATACACCATCAGCTCAGTCATTCCATCCGAGGACTGCAGTTTCATGATTATTAGCACTCATCAGCCCGGAATAGGAAGTGCCTGAGCTGAAGGTGGGAAAACTCTTAAGGAAGCCAAGAGTGCCAAACAAACTGGTAACCAATATAAGAATTAGCACTGACTAGACGAGTGACCGAAGCAATGTTTCGGTTCAACGCGACGATTGCAGGCAATTTCAGGTAAGTTACCGCCCTATATGGAGTAAAACCAAGGGTTTAACCGTAGTGTCCAAAACCTTGCCAACCCTGAATATTAGGCGTTAAAAATAATTCATTATTTGAAATAATTAAATGCTTGTATATGCTACTTCTAGATAATATACGCAGGCAGTAAAAATCATGTAAAATTTCTATTTTTAGTAATTTAAATGAGCAAACACTCACGTAAAAAAATATTCAAGTGAAAAATAATTGAAAAGAACAGCTGAACCATTTAATATGTAAAGAGAGTGTTAACGAAAACCCGAAATGTTGACTTTACTTACGAGGAAGGGATTCTTTTTTTTTGTTGAATATTTTACCTTTTAAAGAAATTTCAGAGAAACTCTATGAATAATTAAATATAAACCCAGCAGAATTTTTTTTTTCTTTTCAAATATTTTTTGCTGAAAAAGGCTGGAGGTTTTTAACACACGATCAATTTTTACGATGTTCCTCTTTGAAATCAAAGGGATTAACGTGACAAAAAAAAAGAAGTAAAATACGTGGTTAGTAAAAGAAAAAAAATAATGAAAGGATAGATGTTAAGGTTCTCCTAAGCGTAACATTAGAATTTAAAAAAGTAATGAATCATGGGGGGTTACATGGGAAAATTGGACCAAATATTTCCTTACATTTTTTTATGTACATACTATATTTAGTGTTAAAAGTTAAAATTTGGCTGCCCTTGTGAAAGTATTTGACTTGCGTGATTTGTTGAGTCATTTTTTCCCCCAATATGTTTTTCAATTGTTGCGTCAAGGCTTCACTCGATGCGCGTCTAATCAGATTCTGTCATTTCTCAAAAGATCAAAGGAGCCGACTTGCCTGCAAGAGAGCGTTGTAGTCATCCCTGAAAAACATTATGTCTTCTATACTAATAATAAAACTGAAAGTTCGGATGTCGGGATGTCTGGATGTCTGTTATGCGCATAGCGCCTATACCGTTCGACCGAGTTTCATGAAATTTGCACAGAACTAGTTCGTAGCATAGGGGTGAGCAACTCGATGCGATTTTTCGAAAATTCGATTTTTTTTTTTAATTCCAATTTTAAGCCATTGTTTGTAAATTCACAGGCGAACCAGATGACCTTTAATTTTCTACTACGGGCAAAGCCGTGCGGGTACCCGTACAAAATTGTTTGGAAAGTGAACCTAGTGTTATAGCTTTTTCTAGAAAGAAAAAACCTTGAAAATATGCTCAATTAGAGTCGCTTATATCTCCTGTTCTAATTAACTGTAAGAAAAAAAAATCTCGATGCATTTGTTGAAGTTATTATTATCGCTTAAGATATAAATTTTGTCCACTAATTGTTTTATAAATTTCACACTATGCCAGTACACTTTTTCAAAAAATTGAAATGAATGTTAGATATACTTGCTTTTGCATCATTTAGTTATTTATCTAGTTCTTTGAATTTTCGTAAAAATTTGAAAGTTGTCGAAAGTTTCCCTCATTGAAATTTTTGGGCTTATGTGAAGGGGAAAATCGCTATTTTACAAAATGTCACTAAGTTCAAAAGGGTCAATCCATTTGAAATCACCCAAAAAGAATAAAATTCGTTGCTCGACATTTTTAATTTTCCTAATTTTTTTACTAGTTATTTCTCATTACTAGGTGAGTTCAAAAGTGTTAAAAGAAATTTTTTTAGGCTCATACTTTTTTTTAATGCGCCATTTTAAGTTTGCTTAGTTGCCGTTTTTGAACCAAAAACAAGTTTTACGTAAATGCATCTAACTCGGTTAATTTTACAGTTATCAAGACAAAACAAAATCCTACATCACCAGAAGGATGCCCTAGACATGATTTGTTTGCAAAATATTATTTAATAGTGGAGGGGCTATGATAGAAAATATAGCCGGAAACTACATTTTATGATAAAATCATGAAACTTGGCACGCATGTAGACAATGTCCTTACAAACATTTTTAGAAGGGGAGACATATCAAAATCCCCACCCCAACCCCCCTGGCGACCATGTTTTGTCAAAAATCCAAAACTACTTTTATCTTTAGAAAAACACCCCAGTGTATCTTCTTTTGTTAGTTCTATTATACTTACTAAAGCGTAAAAAGACATCAAAATATCTGTTAACCTCCTAATTTTCATAATAATTTCAAGAACTTTGATTTTTTTTAAACAAAACTTTCACTTACTAAAGTCTTTAACATTTCTAGAAAAGTTGTTTGGGAAATGTTTTTTTTTTTTTTTGCATTTTAAAGCACTGCGTTAAAGAAAATCAATTCATTTATAGTAGAACCCAATAATCCGAACCCCAGAAATCCGAAACATTAGAAAATCTGAATACATGTTTTAAATTTACTGATAAAAACTGATTACAAAACTAAGAATAAAACTAAAAATAAAAAATCATAAACAAAACTAGTATTTTTTTCAAAACTTGAAACAAACATTTGAGTTTTATTTGAGAATGAATATAATACCTTGATTAGTTAAAACGAAATCAATTTGCATTATTGGCGGGGGGGGGGGGAGAGAAAACTTCAAATACTTTTTACAATTTTTTGGAAGTTTCACTCATATTCTACAGTTATATAAGTCATATTTGCACTAGCAAAATGAGGGGAGGGGGGAGGGAACGGATATTTTGTTCATAGTACTCCAAACTTTAAAACAAATTTTAAGTTTTTTCTCATTAGACGATTTGAAGCGTTCGTTCTATGTGTAAGATGAAGTTTAGTGCTATGTTGGTAAAGGTAACAATATTGTAATTATTAATAAAATTGTTATTTAATGAAATATAACGCACTATGACAAAAACTACAACAACTCTGAGTAAGTGATACGTACAATGACTATATAGAAGGTAATTTAAAACGTTTGAATTTATAAGTAATTTACACGAATACATAGCATTTTCTATTGCAGTATTTACGCATCGATGTGCACATAAGTTCATTTTTGAAGAACCCACAAATTATTTGAGAGCAGTTGTTTTTTACACTTGCATGACGTAAATTCGCTTTAAGCACTTGAAACTGCGGGCAAACTCAAACAAACAAGAACGTGCTTCTCATCAATTATTGTAAACTCCAATCATGAATTTAAGTTCAGGTTAAATTTTTAGGCATACTGCCCCATTGATATCTACCTTGATAAGCACTAAATAAGTTACCAAAGGGCTTCAGCTGTGGGTGGTAAGCTAATCATCGATCTTTGTTTGCTGGTGGAAAAACATTTTCTAGCTTCATTTAAGGAAAGAAGTTACACGAAGACGAGTAGCAAAGATTCGCTAAGATATTTGAAATTTTTAATCAGGTATGTTTTTTTTTTTTTTTTTTGAGGTTTGGATAGGTATAAAAATTTACCAATCAAGATAGTCTTTCGATCTTTTCCCCATCGTCACTTTTCCCTGACCTGCAAAAAAAGAGATCGTGTCACATTCTGAGAACGAGTGAAACCCTCTTTGAGCAACTGTTTTTTGCTGACCGAATTTGTGAGCAAAATCTGGGGCTAGTAAAAGTCGAATGTGTTTTCCAGCTACAATTTTAAGCCCAATCTTCTTTCTCATTTTTTTTTGTACAGCACATGGAAGTACGACACATCTAAAATGACAGCGGGGTTCAACAGTTCTTACGGATATGTTTCTGTATCCTCTTTCTGCAGCATCCAAAACATGTACGAATATCCTACAATCAGCTGCCTCATGATTTGATGGAGCTTCTCATTTCATCCGGATATGACAAGATTCGGATAAAGGGAGCTAGAATACTTTCAGGGGGTTTTAAAAAAATTTATTCAAGGGCTCTTTTGAAAATATCAAATAGTTGTAAATAATTCAACGACCTCTATTTCTAGCAGACAGGAATAAATATTTAAATAATCATGGGATTCATATTTAATGGAATAGTAAATCTAAAACTTCTAACATTCTTTGTAATTTAAAGATTTTTGCAAACCTCGTGCTATATCAATTAAATTATTCTCTAGGGGTGCACCAAAAGGTATTCAAAGTGCATTAATCTTCCAAACCTTTAATTATTGAATAAGCAATTACCCAAGTAGAACCCTTTCCCTTGGTAAAAGATAATGCTTCGGTTTGCAAGTATGCCGCTCAAATCGGTTTTCTTCATTAACTGTTTTTGCTACGACGAAACTGGAATGGAAAAAAAACATACCATTTAGAGTTTAAATAAAATATTATGTAAGTCCGTTTTTAAGTATTTTACAAGTTGTTTGTTTTTCTTGTGCATTTAAAGCATTCATTATACATATTTCAAATATTGTTCATAGTTTTCATGCGTATTAACACTCAAGATTTGTCTCCATTTTGATGCTTCGAGTCAATTTCACTGCTTGAATTAAATTTGGGTGGTTCAAAGTTTAGTTACTGGAGGGTCAGTGAAACTATTGTGCAGGAATCCGAGGGTCGGAGAAATTCCAGAAAGATAACAACTAATACTAAATTCAATATTTTTTTGAATTGAAATGGCAAGATTAATACATAATGAAATCCCGAACGAAGATTAATACAACGAAATGAAGTTTTAGTTCCGGTTTAATTTCAATTACATTACTTAAATTCCTTTACAATGAAATTTCCGTTAAAATAAACAAAATTTTCACTCCCTTGAAGTTAGTTGTAACGGGATTTCACTGTACTATTTTAATAGCCCTTTTTTTACAGTTACGAAATAATGTAATAATTGGCACTTCTTTAATGGCGCAAGTTTATCAATGTTCACTGAAGTTAATCAATTGCCTTTGTAGGGGAAATGTGCAAATGTGCATGGTACTTCTGAAGTAACTTATAAAAAAAAAAACGTGCATTGCTTAAAATTTAGCAGTAAGAAAACTACGATTTTCTTTCTTTATTTCATTCTGTTAAATTAAAATACTATTTTCCTGTAAGAAGGGCAAGGATCACCAAAAATGAATAAGTGGACAGAATGCGATCCCCAAGGTGGGTCGCATTGAATGAAGTTTCAAAAACTTATACAAAGAAATTTAGCATTAAAAATTCTTGCAATTTTTTGGAATAAATTCTAAGAAATTTTTATTACCGTTCAGTTAATTGACTAAACGAGAATTTGAATGATGAATATTTTGTTTTCAATTTCAGTGTTTTGGTTGTAACCTAAACATCTAACTATAGTTTCTCAACAGAGAGATGACGAATGATCTGAAAGCGGAATCAGCCCACTTCTTTTTGTAGTAGGTAAGGTCTACAAGAACACGCAAGCAGCAAAGTTTTACTGATCGTCCGTTGTCGCCGAACGTACCTACTACAAAATGAAGTGTTCCGTTTCTACTTCCAGTTAATCCACCTTCTCTCTGTGGCACAAAGGTGGAGCACAAAGTGCTCAGTAGTTTAAAAGCATGTCATTTTGTTTTTAGGTGCAAATGAAGATTATCCAGTGATAAGTTTGAGGAAGTAAGAAATAAGTTTAGAATTATATCATACAGATGCTAGAGCATCTGTTTTGAGCTTTAACCAGATCAATGTAAAGAGATATCAATCTTGTTTTGCTGTTAAAATATCGGATCGCGATGGTGATCACCATTAAATTAGGTTCTATGCAACGATATAAAAATTCTAGACCTTAGATAGAAGGTTAACATTTTAGTGATATCAACGTTACTTTTACTTCCTTACCTTTATTAGCATCGAGGAGTAACGAAACATATTTGCCTTGGCGACGTCACCAACTTTGAATCTCCAACATTTCATAAAGCTTAAGCCAATGAGTAGGAATGGTGACATAAGCTTTAAATCCATGTTTTACTTGACACCGATAGTTCAGTTGCAGGATTTACTTTGTTCCGCTATTTTAAAATCATTGCTAATTGGAAACCGAAGTGATACAACTAAGAACTTAAAGTTAGGGAGTTATGGGGTGGAACTGGAAACTAAGCTAGAATGTCTGTCCCAGCGGTTAGCAGTACTAACACATCTTAAAACTTTCTTAGAGTACGTAAGATAGCTGCCGTGTCACTTTGAAACCCAGGTAAAATTGAGCGGGTTTAGACTGGAAAAGTGATACAAGCGTGAAATATAACATTCAAGAAGACATCCGACGGGGTTGAGTGTTGTAAAGTGTCACGTTATGATTTATGTCGTTTGTTTTGATTAACCTGAATACTGAGTACTCTGCTATTTCGAGTTTTGATATTTCATGTGAATATTTCGTCTTCAAACTTCTTCCATTTCAAGTTGTGATATTTCAAGTAAAGTTTCGCATCGAAAGCTGCCCTATTTCAAGATGTGACACGGTTTGTATGTGTGAATCAGTACACGTTAGTAGAGGTCATGCGGATGAGGCTTTTGCACAAAAAAAAAAAAAAAAAAAACCGAGTAATTCCAAATTTTGCCTCTAGGTGGCGCTTTAACGAGATAAAAATGAAAGATAACAGTTAAAAAATCAAAGACTAATGAAATATTTTATTTATGTACACACTTATGTTCTTTGCACACCTTGCTAGTCAACAACATGCTAAAAACGTAACACCGCATTGTCAACGGCCTCACGTAACATATGAGTTGTAACGAGAAAAACATGGCATACGGTGCTCATTTTCAAGTTCGCTTAATCGTTACACCTGTTTGATAAATTCGATGTATGAGAGAACCCGAACAACCATAAGTCAAAAATGCCATAGCTGGTGAAATAACTGGACAGGCAATCGTAAAACTGCACGAGATGAAACGTTCGTCAGGACTCAGGAAAGTTGACTTGAATCACAGACTTACCTGGTTTCGCAGTATAAGCAATTGCTCCGTCTCACATTGGGGGCTTAACAATAAGTTGATCTTAACAGAGTGCCCAAAGCATTGTGCTTATTCTGGAAAATAAGCTAAACCATTAAGGCAGGTACCTTTGTTTTTCCGAAACATGTTCACAGTGGATGAATATATTTCATCAAACTAAGCGTATCGTCTTTATAGAGAAACAAAATCAGCTATTATCGTACGCCATGTTTTTCTCTTCCCTACTGATACATTTCATGAATCAAACATTCCCGTGTATTTAATTAAATTGCTGTTTATTCAACTAGAATTTTAAAATTTGAATGGCAGCACCTAATTGGATTGCTATGAAACGCAATGTTCGCCACTGAATCATATCCTTTCATTCCTGCAAACACTGACAAAGCTCCCCTGGCAATAAAAAAGAAAAATCTACTAAAAGATCTTAATATTTACCCCAGCCAAATCATCCCACTATGCATTCCGATCGTTGATAATTCAAAACACTGCAACATTTTTCTCAAGAGCCTGCCTTTTCAAAATGACAAGATCCCTAATAATCTCATCAGCAAAGCCTTCCATAATTATAACAGTAATAATTGGAACAATAACCCTATCATTGCATCGGACGCTTCAAAAGTCACTAATTCCACCTCCATCGGTATCTACAATAACGATACTAAAGAGTGCATCATGGGATCATGGGAAGAATCCCTCATGAGAACTCAGTCTTCACTGCTGAAGGTTTGGCCAAGAACTTTCACTTCGAGACCGGTTTGTAAGCTCCGCAGAGAAAATAAATTACTAACGAAAACATGTTTTGGGACAAAAGCCGACATTTAGGAACAAATTCGTCGCCAACGGTGAACTGGCTTGGCGGAGGGTTGCCATTTCCTCGCGGGAGTCGGGGAGACACACCGCCCATGGAGATTCTAAAGCCTTTTGTATCTGAAGATTTGAAGAGTTCCAGATGTTCAATCGTTCTTCTCTTTTAACTAATGTACTCATTTGCTACTGTTGAAAAACCGCAACTGATACCGCGATTTTTCTCTTTGAGTGGGCCTGGAAGAAGTGTCATCGCGCCGTTCGACCCCTGAGCGTTGTGCGAACTAATGCATCTACTAATCAGAATGAATTCGCCCTAAATTTCCCCTTTTACTGATCATTGAGGGAAGAAACATTATTATTTATTTCCACTTTTGCTGATTTATATCATTGAGGTTATAAAAACAAAATAACCTTTTTGGTCTGCTACGGGAGTTGTTTTAGGGGAGTATTCTTCTTTTTTTTTAATTTAAAGAAATGGTTTAAACGAAGAAATAAATTTAAAAGTTTCTCTAGCAGCTCTAGTTTTCAGATAATTTCAGCTGCTTTACCCAAATTATGCAGTTTTAACTCCATTTTATGCATTTCTAAATCAAAGTGTAGGCTTCTGAAACAAGGACTGCCTCCAGCATGTTTGCTCTGCTATAATCAGTTGGCAGTCTAGTTACATTCAGAAAAACTCACTACATGAAGTAAATATCTAGTAAGTTTAGTAACAAGGCTTCAACGAATTGCGGTCAACTTGTAAGTTCTTGCAATGCATATATTCGCTTTGCGTGATGTGTGACGAATTGGATCTTTGTATGTAATATTTTCAGGGTCCGACTAATGTAGACAATAAACAAAATTTTTTGGGGGTCCTCTACAGTCAAACCTTATAAACAAAAGCATTAATAAAGAATCAGGGGTGGTAGTTTCAGGGGTGTTCAGGTGTTAAATCACTTATTCAAAGCAACCCACACTTGTACACATGAAAAACTAGATAAATTCAGGAGAGTACCTTAATTTTCTTACATAGAAACTGCAGCAATTTTAGTATTTTTGGGGCTCTTAAAAATTGGGGACCCATGGCCAACAGCCTAATTGGTCTGGTTGGTAATTGAGCTCTGATTATTTTGTATAATACACTTTGAATAAAAATTTCATTATTTGTTTTTCATTTGATCTATGGATGTAACTTAAACCCATGTCACAAATATTTCAATGTTATGTTTTAGAAATTTGAGCTCCTGCGCAAAAATTGATGCCCCGTAAGAAATGCTTTGGTGAAACGGATGCAACGTGAAAATGCAACTTCAGACCGTTTAGTTACATTCATTCCAATAAAAGATTAAACAAAAAATAAAATGTGTTAGTATCTCACCCCTTCCCCCCCCCCCCCCGCACACACAACCGTACTCCGATTTCCCTGCTTTCCTTAACAAGGAGGAACAAGCGAAGTCTTAATTACATCGTATGCAATACTTCACACTTCACTGTGGCATTTTATGTAGAGGTCAAGTCCACCGAGAAGTTAATCGGGTCAACGAGAGAACATGAACCAACGGGACCCCACCTTACCCTAGCCTTGTCAAATAGAAACGCAGCTAAAAGGGAGCTAAGAAAATACGAACCTGTACAGCGAAATAAATGCGGTGTGCTGATCTTCTGACATCAAGCTTTAGCTATAAACTATCTGAATTCTATTTAAAGTGTAAAAAAATCACCTAATAAAATAAGTACAGATTTTAGCTTCTGAGAATTCCTATGCAAACTAAGCTCTGACACGGGACATCTTGTGGCTGCATAAAGTTTAAAAATTTCATACGACTTATTCATACAAATGTATCGAAATTTATTTTGGATTTAAAAAAAAAATGTTGAAAACTCTCATAACTGTCTCTCTAGTGAAAGTCACTGGTTATTCTTTGTGCGGACTCGTCTCCAGATTAGAGGTGCTTTAAATGCAGTTTTACCTACACGGGTATGTACTAATTTGTGAGGTTTATTTTATTATTTTTTTTAACTTTTAAATTACTCAAAAAATCATATATGTTTCTACAATCAACTCTCTTTAGAATACGCAACCAGTTTCGAAGAAGGCAATGCAAAATGATGGTAACAGTAAACGAAATGCTCTAGTAAATTATTTTAAAACAATTTTTTACTGTGTTGTGCCATTTTTGTTCATTTATTTTTTAACTCTTAACATGCATTTCAGCCCAAAGTATCCTATTCAACGTTTATCATATTTACGACGAGCCCTTTTTGTATGCATACATTACACAAATGAGTAACATGTATATAAGTACTGTGTTCTTGATAATATCGTGTATATCATGATGCATGCTATGGTATATGCATAAAACAGTATGTTATGCATTTAAGTTATTTTTAATAGACATTTACTCACTATTTTCAATGACTCAATATTTTCAATATTCTCAATAACTGTATTTTGTTTGTGGTCATTAATCATTAAGTTTAAATAATTAAAAAAAAATTTCATGTAGTTTTGTTGAAAATTGATCATAGATCTTATAATTAAATACCTATTCCGAAATATTAATTCTAACCAGTGGATAGGGTCATATTTCATTGAAAGTCGTAGGTGTACGAACACTTTTGGGAGCCACTGTAATTATGCATCTCAGAATACCATAGATTGCAATGTTCTGTGTCAGAGCTGCTTGTTCTGCGATCTTACTAGTTAGTCGGCTCATTCTGACCTGTAACTGATTCTGCTATTTAACCCAATGCAATGTTTTAAAATGAAATCTTTATTAGGAAATACTGTAGCAATGCGTATTTTCACAAATTATGACGTTTCTTTTTCATTAAATTCCGCATACATAGTAAAAAAGCTTTGACCAAGCTTCCAAGCAGCAACGCTTTAACTTAAGAATTATTCCACGTAAACATTATCAGCCGGTTCGATGGATGTCAACAGCTATGAAACGATTGTTAAAAACGTATTTTCATTACGTTAAAAATATGAAAATAAAAAATTTAGAAAGAAAATCATGACTTTCTTTTCTACTCAACTTCGAATCAAGATATTTTAGTATTTTAACCATGGAATATTTTCTTGTTCATTCCTGCTGTTTTTTTTTTTTTTTTCATTTTGCAATTCCATTGTCGTAGAATGAAACAATATGGTTGACTGTCCCACGGACTATCTGTTTTAGGAATTGCTCAGAATGTGTTAGATATCGTAAAAGCAGCCTAAACCATAAATTGAACAAACAATATGAATCAAATTTTATTTTGGCGTCTATGTCCTTAGTATCTGCAAATATACCTTATACAGCGCAACCTCTCTGAGCAGCCACCCCTTCGTTCCGCAAAATTTCGGCCGTTCAAAATGGGTGGCCGCTTTAAAGGGTTTTCGTTACAGTTGCAATGTTATTCTATATTACGCAATATAAGTTAGTGTAATACATAGAATGAAATTTGAGACTGTTCTAAAATGGAAATAGTATATTATTTAATTATTGTTTACATTTTTTCGAAGAAAGGATACAATTTGGGAATAAAGTTTTCAATTTTCTCCTACAATTGTTCACAAAATCAAATTCAAAATGTTGCTTGTTGCAATTCAAATGTTTTTCAGTTCAAAATGACAAAAAAATTGCTCTAACCAATTTATTTATCATTGCATCTGAGCAGATTTCTAGTGAAATGTAGTGTTGTAATTAATTTGTTACCCTGACAACAATAAGAAATGTAGTGATATGGAAGCAAACTAATGAACTAATCATGTAAATATTCTTATTTTATGTAATAAAGTGTTTCAGTGTATTATGAATTTTATTGACTCAAATTTTTAATGCAATCTTTATTTTTGATGCAAACAATACAATTGGGAAAATGAGAATACATACCAAACTGATTGAAGTCAAGGTAAATTTAATATAAAAGGAAATAACTAATGAAATTGCCTATTGATCATTAGAATATTAGCTCTATATAGGCTGTAGTACACATTGCGTAGCATAAAAAACATTGTTTTACGAAAAACATTGAATCATTTCACCAGAAATGAATTGAACTTGTGGGATCAAAGCTATTTTTTAAATTAGACATCTTTCATTACTTTTCATCATTGAAAGACTATCACTCATTATCATGTTACCGACCTTTGTAAAAAATTATTATTATTATTATTATTTTTTTTTTTTTTTTGCACAATCTAAAACATTTTCACTTTTATTAGATTCTGTTGAATTTGTCAAAGTGAAGTTTCAGTACGAGTTCTCTCGAGTACATTTCGGGACGAAAATAGTTTTAAACATGAGTTTTTAATTGTTTCCATCCAGGTATAACTATTTTGAATAGTTTCGTACGGCGAAATGGATCAAGCTTATTCTCTTCCTACTTAATCATGGAAAATTATCGAACTTTATCGAATATCGGAGCAACTTGCACGCTTAATAAGGGGACCCACTAATGATTTTTGGAAAACTGCTGAATGATCCTAGTCGTTGTTACTTTTTAGGAAACTCTGTAAAGATACATTTACCGGGCTTTCCCCCTTCCCCATCTCTCTTATTAATTCTGTCTTCTCTTCCTTTCCTCCGAAAACACCAATCACTACCCATCACCCCCAGAGGCACGGAAGAAAAAGCTATGTCCGTAAGGTTAGTTCCCCCTCCCCCCCCCCCGGAGATCATCAGTGAAATTGTTAATGAGGTCTAAGGATATCAATGGTGCAATACTGTACTGCCGTGTGCAGGGGAAAAGCAGTAACTGCAAATTTTTCATTTTTGATTTTTTTGCATTTTTGTCATCTATTGTGCGTTATCTTTACTGTACAAGCTCGCTTATTTGGTTTCCGCTGAAAATAACCCGCGAAAAAGACGTCTAATTCCAACACTTTCCTATTGTTAGCATTAAATCCAAAACGCGTTTCTTCAAATATCTTGAAAAATCATTTCTGCAGTTACTGCTGTTTACCTGCACAGGGCAGTATGATAAGGTTTAAGGCGAGCTGAACGATGGTTTTTCTTGATCGTAAGAGGTCTGTGATGAATTTCCCTACTGAATGGAAAACTAGTAGTCGGCCCCGCTTAAACGAATACCGTGAGTTCCAAGAAATATTATTCGAATCAGCGGGGAAATTTTATTTATTTTTCCTGATTGACAACGTTTGTCTTAAAACGTTATAATAAATCAATATCTAAGTAATAGAAGAAACATGTTTTTTATTAAAAAGCGTTTTAAATAAGCTAAGTAAATAAAAGTATGTATGAAAATTATATGTCACTTACAACTATGGGTAGTGAATCTTTGTTCCGACACCTTTTTTCAGTTAATATTTTTTGGAGACAGTCCATAATAGTGAATTCCTTGCTCAAGGTATTTTGGGAGCACCTTTCAAACTTCAATTACCGTGTTTTACGCAATTAATATCTATCAATTTCTTATCTTCTGCAATGTTTATATTTCGTTGTGTTTTTTAATTTAATTATCAACTGTCTGTTGGCAATGGCAACGATAAAAGAAAATAAATAGAATAGTGGATATGCTTTGATGGATTATGAATGTTTTTTCCCCCGCCAGTTGTTTGCCGAAAAATACAATTTTTAATTTTTGCTTCAGTAATTGCTCTTAATTGATTTTTTATGTATTCAAAAATTTTCTCAGCTAAAACATATGCGAAAGCTGATCACTATTATTCGATTAACCGGGGAAATTGTTCGATTAAGCGGGATCCCTAACATTGCGAAATGTCTAACATTGGGAAATATTCGGTTCCTGGAGATTTTATTCGTATAAGCGGGGTTTTCGTTTATCCGTTACGAGATAAGGCGGGGCTGACAACATTGTGTTTCCATTACGATCCAAGTGCGCAGAACAAAAATTGACTTATTTTGTAAACAAACAAATAACAGAATTTTTTAAAAAATACCAAGAACTTTTCATAATGAACTCAAAAAGTACAAAATAATTTTTCTGGGTCACAAAGGACAATTTAAGAATTCCTGTAGTTTTTGAAAATGACACCACAAACGAAGAAAAGTGCGGCTCATGTCATGAAGAGGATTTATTATTATCTAGCTTTCAATCATAACTTTGAGTGTTGAAACATGCATATTTTTGTTATTGGGAAAGTTTGGTTTGAAATGACTAGAACCGCACTTTTCTTCATTTGTGGTGTCATTTTCGTAGAATTTTCGAAAAATACAAGAATTCTGATCTAGAAAAGCTATTTTGTCCTTTAGAGTGCATTATGAAAAGTGCTTGGTATTTTTAAAAACATTCTGTTCTTTTATTCTTTTTAGTGTAAATGTATTTCAGAAATAGAATAATTTTACCCTCACGTTTTTAATATAAATGCTCCCCACTAAAAGGGAGAAAACCTATGTACGTGTCTAAAACTTTAAGTAGTAGGCACTAAAATTTAATCCTTGTTCCTCTGTAGGATTTATGTTTGCTAATTTCATGATTGCTTCAGAGGAGCCTTGATTCAAAATTTTCATTATGATTGCTTTTAACATTAGTGTTGAAAGGCAACAAAATTTGTAACAATGGGTTTTATATTTAAACATTTAATGAGGAAATTACATGAAACTTGCGGTTTTCCATATTAACTTAAATAATTATTTTATTTTAGAATTTTATTTTTTCAGCGCTAAGTTGTACCTAAAGATTAAGCAAATCATTTAGTGAAATCCCGAAGTCTCTAAGTAGTCTAATAGCAGAGATATAAGAGAAACCAGGCCTCAGATTTCTCCGAGACAATCAGGCCAAGTATAATAAAAGTGCTTAAATAACATAATTAAAAAAAAAAAAAAAATACTAAGCACTTTTCATAACGCACTCAAAAGGACAAAATAACCTTTCTGGGTCAGAAAGGACAATTTAAGCATTTATGTAGTTTTCGAAAATTCCAAGAAAATGACACCACAAACGAAAAGTGCGGCTCAAATCATGAAGAGAATTTCTTATCATTATATAGCTTTCAATCATAGCTTTGAGTGTTCAAACATGCATATTTTTCTTATTGGGGAAACGCTTTTTGTGTTCTCAAGAAGCATTATGATATTGAATGCAAAATAAACCTAATATTTACTCTTTGTTAAGCTTTAGTAGTTCAAAAAAAAAAAAAAAAAAAAACTCTTAAAAGTGTTACATGACGTTGTGTATTTATCTCTGTACTTTTTTAAAAAACCTTCTTCATATAAAAACGATGTCCGAAAAGGTGATTTTCAGGAAAAAGTTATAAATGTCACTATATATGTGTCGTGGAAAAGGTCTGCGGACTGATTTCTAGTTGATAAGGATACAATGCGAACATTTATCGCTTGAAATCTGAAGACTTTTATTGTCTTAAAGTTAAAATTGCGGAATAAAACGCAAATGCGTATATTCACAAGGAACGATAAAATTAAAAATTTTAAAAACCTCCGATTGAGTCGCAACTGCAGAATCAAGAGGGAAAATTGAAAATCCTTTTAAAAGTCTTATATTATTTAAAATCAAAGTCAAGTATTTTTTTTTTTTTTTGCTATTAAATTGAAACTGGCAACAGATAAAAACTTTAAATCACTGCTTTTAATTCCCTTGTTGGTCAACAATGAATGGGGTCGTTTCCAAAATTTTAAAAGTATTTTTTTCTGTAAGAGCATGCTTAAAAACACAGGATCTGACAATTTTTTAAATAATTTGTTTAAGTTTAATATTAAAAATAATGCTAAAATCTGCGCGCTTTCATTGTTTACATTTCTTGTCTATGACATCACAAATGATGAAATGCCATTCTGTGTTGCCATTCACAGAGCAAAATATTTAATTCGCATCTTTACTCACGTGTATTGGCAACGATATGGTTAATAGCAAGCGTAGAGCTCAATTTTAATTGACTTCTTGATTATCATAACGTGGAAACGCGGTACAAAGATGCGTCAAAGAGCATCATTTGTGACGTCAACAAGACCACGCTTTGTTTGAAAAATCGGACATATTAAAAAATTAATTAAAAAATAACTGTTGGAAAAATGAAAGAATTTTTTGGGTTATGTCATTTATTTATTTATTTATTTATTTTTGCTTATTCAATCAATTTTAGTGACTAAAAGTATTACTTTTGACTGAAGGAAACAACCCCATTCGGTTTTCAATCGCGTGAATAAATGTTTAGCGGTTATTAAAATCTGCATTAAAAAACGTCATAATTCGAATTTTATGAAAGATAGAAGCTCCAAACACATTTTATCAGAAGGCGGAAAAAATTTCTCTTTATTTTGGTATTAAATTTTAAAATTTTTAACTATGTTCTCACTGCAAAAATCGCGAAAAACATTTCAGAGGTTTTTAACTAATATCTTCGTTAATTAATGTCATCCAAAAACACAACCTAGCTAAAAACACTCCCGATCAACTCCCCTTTCGATTTTTTTTAAAAATTTTTTTTTAAATAAAGCTGTCCGTCCATTTTGGCGCTAGAGTGCGACAGACAGATACACACACATAACGGGAGCTCAGATTTTAAGAAAATGCATATATCTTGAATAATTGCAAATTGCTTATCTCTACTATATCAGTGATATAATTGATTCACGTGCTTTAAGAAGTACTGCGGAACTTAGAATTGGATATGGAGAATGTCCATCCGTCTCAATTTTTCAGGCTGGCCAAATTGATTGAGAAGGTAATTCAATAAATGATGAATTACTTTTTTTCGAAGATCTTCTAACAATTGTTTTACAACAACATGAGGGGTATTTAGCACGTTTGGGAACAAATAACAGACGTGTTTAGCGTTTATCAAAAGTCTAGAACATTTTGACTGCAAAAATCCACAGTGAAAAACACACGAACACAATGAAAAAGTATGTTTTGGTTTTTCCAGTAACTGAAATAAAATATTTAGATTTCGGATGTTTAGTTCTGATGTAAATTAGTATGCTAATTAATTAATATGTTGAAGTTTGCTGATCGTTTATTTAGTACTTTTGATATAAAGTTATCTTACCAACCCACTAGTACTCTCATTTTAGAATTAAGAGAGGGGGGGGGATATGTAAGAGGTAAAAATGTCGCGTAAAAATGAATAAGTGAAAGGGAGGGGGGGGGGGGGTTCACAAGCGGTTTCTTTATAATATCTGATACCAGGGTCCACCGACTGATGACAGGCCCTGGTGTTAAGCAAATTGTGATTTAAAAAAAGGACAAAAAGAAAAAAAAATTCGAAGTGAAAAACAACGCATGTTTTTTTTTCCGGCAAAATTAATTTATTTTAAGGATTCAAAATTTTTACTCGTTTCATACTTTTGCGCCATTCCATGGACATTGCTTGGACCCCTGCGCATGTAGGAATACAATGCAATGAAATTGCGGACAAAATAGCGAACATGGGCCATCGTGAAAACCTTATCCTCCACTGGAAGTCCCCTGAAGACATTATTCAAAATCTCAGAAACAGTTTCAAAATGAAAACCCTCCAAAACTGGAACTCATCTCACTATGCCAAAAGATTCAGCCACCTTATCAATATCAACGACAAGATCCGGATGATGCCCAACAGTAGATATGAAGATGTCTTAATCTCTAGGGCCAGGACTCGCACCACTCTTACAAATTACAACTTGTTCCAGATCAGACGGGCAAATTCCCCCCTCTGCTCAAGATGCAAAGTTCCAGAAACACTTGATCATGCAATTCTGGAATGCTCCAAGTATACTAAAGAGAGAGACAGACTGCGGGCTTGTGCCGGCTGTGTGCCTCTGTCCTTCTGTCTTATCTTTGAAATTTCATTCCCCCCCCCCGGTTCTTTTCTTGCCTGCTGGCTCTCTTATCGGTCATCGATGTTGGCTAACTTTCGTTCTCCAGTCCATCCCCGAGTTGGGGACCTGGTTTTGTTTTGTTTTGTTGTGTATCTTGCCACCTTCGTTCGTTCTGTTTCTCATGTTATGTTCTTTCATCAGTGTTTTTGTGTAATTTAAGTTTGCCTGCCCTCAGAATTTCAGTCCTCGTTACCTGGATCATTAGAGATAAAGCCACTTAGGTTAAGTGTAGCAAAATTCCCAAAAGAAGAAGAAGAAGAAGAAGAAGAAGAATCATATCCGTTCGCAGGGCCGGATTTGGAAGTGTGGAGGCCCCGGGGCAACGAAGGAGTGGAGGCCCCTAATCAGGGTTCGAAAAGATCATCATATTTTCGAAAATATCCGATACTTTGATATGTATCCGAATATTTTGATATATATGTATATATCTGATTTTTTTGACGCGTGAAAGTTAGGATATTTAGTAAAAATTTTATTGTGGGGGCCCCTTTGTTGTGGAGGCCCCGTGGCAGTAGTCCCGCCTGCCCTCCCTAAATCTGGCCCTCTCCGTTCGTTGTATCGGTAAATATTTGAGTTTCTAATCTCTTTTATTTCATTACTAGTGGTACCCGCACGGCTTTGCCCGTAATAGAAAAATTAAAAAGTCTTTTGGTTCGCCTGTATATTTACAAATAATGTATATTGAATTTTCTCGCTAATTGGCTTGTACCCATGTTACGGTTCAACGTTATGATAATTTCGTAATTTACTCGTCCATCTTATGGTAATTTTGTTCTTAAAATTGGAATGGAAAAAGAACCACATCGAATTTTCGAAAAATCCCTTCAAGGTGCACACTCCCATGCTACAAACTAAATTTGTGCCAAATTTCATGAAAATCGGCCGAACGGTCTAGGCGCTATGCGCGTCACAGAGATCCAGACAGACAGAGATCCTGACAGACAGAGAGACTTTCAGCTTTATTATTAGTAAAATAAAATAAAATAAAATAAAATAAAAAGATAAAGAATACTGTATACGCGTGATATTCTTCTTGCTAATTTTATGCTTTCTTTTAATGCTGCTATTTACAATTCTCAAATATCAGCTAAAGGTTTTTTTTTCTTATTTTAAATGTGGTTAAATTAGTTCTATATTTGGAATTAGATTAACTATTACAGGAATATGGTAAATTTTTAAAGTCTTTTTACTGCTTTGTTATATTTTAGAGGTAGTTTTAAATAACTTCTAAATAGTGCATCAAACTTGATTCCGAAAAATCAGATACATATTTCCACTTAAATTATTAAAAAAGAAAATAAAAAAGTATAAATAATTATAAACTGAAACCGGAACAAAATAAACATCACGTAATAAGTTTTGCAACAATAATACGGTAATTTAATCGCATCAGATTAATGCGAAGCCATTTAAAAAATTAAATTGCCGTTTAAAAGTTTTGTGCACCTTACGGCTATTATCCGGAGCTTAGCATTTGAACAAGTGCTTTAATCTTCTTCCAGAAGGCGAAATATCTCGTTTAATTAGAATAAAATATTTCTGTCTTTGAGCAACACAGCTGAGGGTTTTTTTAAATGATCGTCGGAGTTGCAATCTGGGCAAATTAAAACTGAAGAGATAAGTTAACTTCGAAGTTCAGGATATCATAGAAATTTTTAATGAAAGATTGTAAGCATAAAATTAGATTAGTTCTAAGGTAATTAAGAGTTAGGTTGAGCATACTTTTGTAAGCAAAAATAAAATTTTAATTAAAGATAGCAATGAGAAAAGATGTTTCAGTAGAAAGTTTTTTTAACTGAACTAAGTTTTGACAGTTAAAAATGCACTTGCCAAGAGCTTTGCTTTTCTTATTTTCCATGCTTGCGAATTTTAATCGCTATTTTACTTCTGGTTTTATTAATCTTATGATTTTGACGCAAGCTTATGGAGGATCTTAATGGACAACTAGTAGTACTTGAACGACACTCCACAAAAACAGCTAAAATAATAATGAAATGAAATAATGTTTCATGAAAATGTAATATATAAATATTTAAAGACATTTTTCACACTATGTTTGGTAATCAATTTTACAAATATATGCCTGCAGAAAACTGCAGACGCATTAGTTAAGGGAATTTTATTTCTTTTTTGAATACCATCACTAAAAACAATTTACATGAGTTTCTATTAATAACTTAACTTGTTTTTGAATAAAAATCTCCAAATCACTATGAGTAAATACTGTAACTAACTTATAAACTCACTCATACACAAAAAAAAAAAAGTAAAAATATATGTATAAAAAAAGTTGTTTAAAAGAATGGAGGTTATTATGAAATAATTGGTTGTTACGGAATAAGTAGTTTATACCACTGAAAATCGACCTTTCGGTTTCTTTTTGATGTTTTGGAGTTTCTGGGTCTTTCTCTTTGTCTTTCTAATTTAGTTGATCCTGTAACTCTTTTTTTTTAAATGAAAGTATCGTCATTATACAAAGTTCGGAAGGAATAACTCCCTTATTTGCCTCTTCAAATGCTCTGGAACTAATGATGTAACGTTAGTCATTGATACGACCTCGGGTATAGAGTATGGTACACCATTTTAATTACTACCATGAAATAGAATTTACTTTCTGTATTATTTGTCGGGCAGCGTCAACAAACAAAATTTCAGTATTAAGCAATATCTTTGATGTATTTCATGCTTAATATCAATGTTCAAGTAACATCTGTACTAGAAGACTAAACGTTTGAAAACTTGTCTGCATAAACTCTTGAAAATTGAAAAACACACTTGGTTCTGCAGCGAGTGGTAAAACAAGAGGCGGGCGGTCAACTCACTCTCACTGCACTGGATCCCAAATTCAAAATAATAGAATATCAGAACTGTTTGAACAAAACTTGTCCCTGAGTCGGGAAAAATGAACGCATGCAAATTAAAAAGACTAATACTCGTTATTCATGAATGGGTGAATCAATTTAAACAACTTTTCAGATATTATTTTAACAATTTATGGATCATTAACACGTTGGAAAAATAGATTTTTTTACGTGGGTCAAAAAATTAGAATAATCTATTCAATCAATGTGAATTTTAACAAGAAGTTCTGTCTAGAACTAAACGAGCCTACTTTCCCGTATACTCATATCTACTTTCTAGTATCTGATCAATATTCTCAAAAATAGCTAAAATCGCAAATTGTTTCGAACATAATTTTTTAATATTTTCAGCTGATTTCTAGGAATAAAATATGCCTTACTCATCTAAAATATTGGATTCGTAAAAATAAATAAATAAATAAACGAACAAATAAAATAGCAGCACCTTTTAAACAAGGCAGCTAATACACTTTTTTCTATTAAAAAAAATTCTTTAACAGCTTTCAAAACGAAAAAAATAATTCGAATTAATAAGCTCATTAAAATAAATACATCATAAAAAAAAAAAAAATCGTTTCTTTTTCCCCTGTTGCTAAAAATATTTTTTTAAAATGAATTAATGCACTTACCAAAATAAATAAATAAAAAAAAAATTAATTTGAATTTTGACATCTTGAATTCAAATTATGTTTTTCGCAACCACGAGTGTGTACATTTAGGCGTGTGTGTTTTTGTGTGTGGGGGTATGCGTGTTTGTGTGTAGGGGTATGTGTATGTGTGTGTAGGCATGTGTTTGTATTTGTGTGCTGGCATAAGTGTGCGGGTAGTTGCGTGTATGAATGTGTGTGTGTGTGGGGGGTATGTGTATGTGTGTGTAGGCATGAATGTGTGGGTAGTTGTGTGTATGTGTTTGTGTGTATGTGTGTAGTAGTGTATGTATGCGCATGTGTGTAGGATATGGATGCAACCTGGAGACGGCTTTCGCTATAGGAGCAGCATCGTGAGGATCCGGTCGACGGTGATGGTGCGGAGGGTGGTGGTGGGAAAACAAAATGATAGGACATCAAAACAGTCAAGTGAGAACAATAAGCAATCGTGATTGCTCAAAAAACCGAGCTGATGTCTGCTTCACATGACATCCTTTTACTGCAATTTAATGTCATTTCCCCATTACTGGAAATTTTAATGTGATTCAATAGTTTACTCTCTAAATATCACCAACAGTGACCAAATTGAATCCAGATTAAAAAAAAAAAAAACAAATCGCCAAATTTGTCGCCAAGCTGGTGACAAAACTTGGCGACCAAAAGACTGGCGATACATTCCCAAGTGTCCGCAAAATTATAACACTACTTGAGTTTACATCGAAATTAACAATGATTTCCCCCCAAAAAAGGGCAAAAGACCCCTTAAGAAACACCCGAATACAACCAAAAGGGAAGATGCACAACTAGACCCCCTAGGGGTCTACGTACCAAATTTCAACTTTCTAGGGCTTACCGTTTTTGAGTTATGCGATATACATACACTGTTATAACCAGGGGTTCCAGACGAGTGAAAATATTCCCTCTAAGGTGAAAGCATAGTGCCTGAAGGAGCAATGCAGGCCAGAAAATAGAGCAGAGGAGCCAAAACAGCATGCAATCGCAGAAAGACTCATTGCGCATGCGCTTTTTGCCTTAGACATACAGTAAAACCTGTAAAGTTGACCACCCTTGTAAGTTGACCACCTGTCTATGTTGACCGCTTTTGTCAGGAACGGAACTAGCCCTATCTCATATAATAAAGGAAAACCTCTGTAACTTGACCACCTCTCTATCTTGACCACCTGTCTATCTTGACCACTAATGTACGCCAAATTTGGTCTGGAGTATTGTAAAAAATCCTTTGTAAGTTGACCACTTGGTTTATTTTTTAAAACTTTCTTCAGAATATTACTTTACTTTATTATTTATTTATTTATAATAGTAATAATAATAATAATAATATCTTTTTTTTTGGATAGCTTTCAAAAAAAAAAAAAAAAAAAAAAGCTTTGATGACATACTATAGCATTTTACGAACTTAACAGCAGCATAAGGCTTATGCTGCTCTTTATTCTCCAAACTTATTTTTCATTTGTTGTTCTATTTGAGACAGCTTTTTGTACTCTGTTCAATAAAAATAGTTGTCAGTAGAAAAGTTCAAAGTCCTTTCTTTCAGTTGCAATATGTTGTGGCAACACAGGAATTCTGCTAAAAAGAGCAGTCCCGGATCTATACATTTTGGGCCCACTGCAACAAAATATGTAGGGCCTCTCCCTAGTGGCGAGCAGTGTCTATTTGAAAAGCGAATAAGTCTTAGTGCTAGTTTTTTTTCCCTATTTTTTCATCAATTTCTAGGGCCGTTAGCCCCCCCCCTCGCACTGCGGGTACGCAGATTTGGGCCAGCTAATGAGGAATGAGTAAAGTTACATGTTTCTGGTGCAAGGGATTAAGAGATAGGACATTTTAATTTTGCCTTTATGAACTAGGAGAGTCGAGCTTGTTGCTCTTCGTGCTATAAGTTTTACATAAAAAGGCTTCAAAAAGAAAGTTAGTGGAGCTTGAGATTAATAAAAAGTATGAAATATTAAAAGTAATTGAAAATGGAGAAAGCCAGAGAAAAATAGCTGGCATATATGGAATTTCTAAAACTAAAGTGTCTAATATAGTTAAAAACAAGTTGAAAATAACAAAAGTATTAGAATAGTATTTTTAATTATTGTTTCACTTTCAATAATGTTAAAAAATGAAAGTGGAGCTGAACAGAAAGAGTAAGGGTGAATTCCTCAAAAAATGAATACATGGTGCAAGAAATGACAAAAAAAAAAAAAAAAAAAAAAAAAAAAAAACATTACCGCCCTTTATAAGTTGACCACCTGTCTAAGTTGACCGCCAAAGTACTGCACCGCGAGTGGTCAACTTACACAGGTTTCACTGTACCTTCAACCACCTCAATATGGCGGGCAAATAATGTTTGCGTTTGTGTGTCTCTCACATTGAATGAAGTACACTATTGGATTAAAACACAACTTTTCTGGGATTAATTATCCGAAATTACAAGTAAGTACAGCTTTTGATCACTTTGCAGCTTTTAGGGCTTTCAAACATAGTTAAGTGTTTAAAAGTGCATTTATTGCTTTTCAGTAACCGTTAGTCTTCTAGTTCCCGTTTACCGTTACTATCGTGAAATTTCCATCATTCAAAACGCTACTAAAAATATCTGTCATTACTTTCTTGAATACTCGATAAGCAGCTTTTATTAATCACCAAAAGAACCTTAATAAAAATGTTTCTTGTGCTTCGTAATTATAAAAGAAAGCTAGCGAGAAAAAAAAATCTCTCTCAGTCTAGCTCTTTTTTTTTTTTTTTTGCTTTCTCATTCAAGTGTTAGAATCATTTCCTGTTAGCGGTTGATGCTCGATAGCGTTAGAAATTCCTTTTGGTTTTTTATTTAACTGGTTGAAAAACTTTATGTGCATTTTATTTTGTTACTCTTGATTAACGTTTATGAAACGATTTTGTTCTTCCGTAATTGTAATATCCCTGAATATTTTTGGCTCATCATGTAAATAATCCATAAGTACAGCTATGCTTCATTTTCGGAATACGTCATGTTTTAGTAAATGTATAATTTCTCACATGTTTTAAATAATTACTCGTTTTTAAATTATAACGTATTTGTGACAGATCTTTGATACCAAGTGGAGGGGTAGATATTTATTGTTTTATTAATTTTTAACATTACTTTTTGTTAAAAAAACCCATCAGAATCCTGAATTTTTTCACATGTTTTTTAACGGCCCCAGAGTTATTATTCATATTATTTATTTTATGAATTTTTAAGAAAACGATAAAGATTTCACCGGTCCGCAAAGTTTTTCATTTGCTTTTACCGCTCCCGTGGGTCAAAAGAGGTTGAGAAACACTGAGTTAGAGCACGATCAGATGAATTAAAGCTATGAGCACTTCTTAACTATGTTGAAAGCTCTGAAATATGATCAAATGCTGTAATTACATGTTTTAATCATTCCCAATACCGAGTTCAATGTGAAAATGTCCAAAACGTAGAATATCATAAATCAAAACAAAACTTAAAAAAAGAAAGAAAAAAAAAAAAAAACACAACTGTATTCAAAAACGCACACAATACGGGGGAGGGGGGGAGGAGGATCTATAGTAAGGGTGCCATTTCTCTCTCCGAAGGTTCTTTTTTTCACTCCGGCTGTCTAGTTTTTAAAAGGTGCCTGTTTTTCACCCTATTTAGAGGTGCGATTTCGGCTCCGTATTGGGTGCCGCTGGTGAACAAGCGTTTCTCCCCTGAAAGGTGCCGAATGCATCCTGTAGTTTTAACAGTGTACGCATATACGCACATATATACATACGTACATACTGACGTAACGAGAAAATTCATTGTACTTAACTCGGGAATCGACATTATGGATGTTTCGCGTGTCTATACGTTCTTAGGCATTTAAGCACGAGTGGTCGAGTCGAAAAAAAAAAAAAAAAAAAAAATGAATTTTGACATCTTGAATTCAAATTATGTTTTTCGCAATCACGAGTGTGTGTATGTAGGCATGTGTGTTTGTGTGTGTATGTGTGTGTGGGGGGGTGTTTGTGTGTATGGGGTATGTGTGTTTGTGTCTGTGTGCTGGCATAAGTGGGGGGGGGTATGTGTATGTGTGTGTGGGGGGGGTATGTGTGTACACACACATGTGTGTAGGCATATGTGTTTGTGTCTGTGTGCAGGCAGGAATGTGTGGGTAGTTGTGTGTACGTGTGTGTATGTATGCGTATGTGTATGTCGGCATAAGTGTTTGTGTCTGTGTGCATGCATGAATGTGTGGGTAGTTGTGTGTATGTGTGTGTATGTATGCGTGTGTGTTTGTGTGTGTATGTGTTTGTGTGTGTAGGCGTATATGTGTGTATGTGTTTGTGTGTGTGTATGTGCGCGTGTGTGTGTAGTTGTGTATGTATGCGCGTGTGTGTAGGACATGGATGCAACCTGGAGACGGCTTTCGCTATAGGTGCAGCATCGTGAGGAGCCCGCCTGTCCACGGTGATGGTGCAGAGGGTGGCGGTGGGAAAAATCAAAGGAACGTCAAAAACAGTCAAATGAAAGCAATAAGCAATCGTGATTTCTCAAAAAAAAAAAAAAAACTCAATATTCATTCGGGGTAGAGTAAAATGGAAATTAAGGTCGATTTTTGAGTGAAAATTTTTTCGCGAATAAAATACTTCCTTTTTTGTAAAAGGAAGTAAAAAGAAAAAAAAATCGTCTGCGCATATCTTTATGTAGAAACATAAATGACTTCAAATTTATCCGCCGAAAACTCAGTACCTAAATTTAGAGTGAAAATAAAAACAAGGCATATCAACAATACTTATTTCAGTTAAAACCGTGGCTGCGGAGTCGGAGTCAAACTCATTTTGGGATAAAGGAGTCGGAGTCGAATATCTAAGAATCGGAGTTAGTCATTTTCCCGTGTATAAATTTTTGCTAAAGCTACGAAGTCAGAGTGGAAGTCGAGGAATCGTAGGCCGACTAATTGTTGGACACAGGAGTTGGAGTCAGGTGCCCCAAAATTCTCGGAGTCAGAGTCAGGAGTTGGTCGTCAAGAGAAATTTCCAACAAAATTTGTTTGAAATAAATCTGCCTTCAAGTACGGAATCTACATTGACTATCAATTTCCCCGTAGGCGCTAATACCAAGGGATTTAAAGTTCAAAATTGAATGAAAAATTGTTCAAATCAAAAAGATATTTTATATACAAGTTTTTCATCAAAAGCTTTTCCCTACAAAGTTTGTTTGAAGCAACTTCGCCTCTAATTTCGGAATTGCCTTGAATTTCCCCGTAGGCGCTGTTAAGTTTTTTTGAACTGTTCAAAATTGAACAAAAAATAGTTCAAATCAAAAAGTAAAATGTAGGAATAAGGTGTCCTCGCCGAAATCTTTCGAACGAAAAAAAATGTTCGAATCGGATTATTCACTCAAAAAATATTGGAGGGTGGGGGGGGGGGGGGGCAGACAAACAACAGACCGACAGACATTTTCCCCGTTCTCTATACCCTACTTTCCAATTTTTAATTTTTCGATATTTATTGAATTATTTTTTTTATCTTTATTTTTATTTATTTTTTTTCTTTTTGTAATATTTTCAAGATGCATTAAGCCTTTTTTTATGTTTTTTTCTTCTTTCTCTGACTTTTACTGGGAAAGTAGGCTAAAAGGTAGTACAAATATTTGCATACCTGTTAACATATACTTTGTCACAAGTATGGAGCTTGGCGCCCGGATAACTTTACGTTCTTTCAAAAGCCTTTTTTGCTCAAAGTGGTTCGTCAAGGTGATAAATAGGGAAAAAAAAAACGAAGTTACATATTGTATCATTTCTTAAAGTTAGAAAAAAAGAAAAAAAAACTATCCAACTCAATTGAAATGAACGTTTTACAATCTATGGTATGTAAGATTTTAAGGGAATATAGAAGGACGGACCAACTAAAAAGTAATCGAAGTAAACGAGTTAAAAAAATTGTAACGCGTGGCAGAGATGATCCCAAAATAAAGTAAATTGTACAAAATAATCGATGAAAAATGCTTCTTACGCCCATAAATGTTGGACAGAATGTATAGTTATCTTATGCACGTCAGCTGCACTTGGACGGTTGCATACACTGCACTTTTAATTGCGAAGTAAGACCAAAGATAAACATGAAGCAGTAACGTGCGCGACTCTCTTGGAGCAAAGAGAAGCTCATACTAGGGTAACAAGGTTGGAAAAGCATTACATTCAGTAATGAATCTTTTTTTTTTTGAAATATCTGTGATAAAAAAAAGGTGTTAGTGTTTGACGTTTAAAAAGAAAAGCGCATGAGAAATCTTGTGTAAGACGTTCTCTCCACTTTGACACATTCTTCTTGGTTTGTGGGTGCATGAGGGCTGCTTGAATTAAGAAGTTACACGTATCTTAAAATAAAATAATGTGTGACTTCCGTTGTTTATCAATAATACACTGCATGATACTTTATTTGAGGCACAGCAGTTACACGTTTAGTGACGCAATTTATCTTTCAGCAAGATTCTACTCCGTGTCACATCCCTATATCGACTCACATATTTTAAACAGAAAGAGACATTTTGATATCAAACTGGTCAAGCAACTCGACCAATCTCAATACGATCAAGAATTTGTGGTGCCGTCAAATCTAAAGAAAGCGGTTCAAGATCTGGTGCCCGCCAACAAAATTGAGCTCGTTGTCTCATTGAAGAGGGTAAATAGTGTCAGAGAAGCGATTAATGTAAACAGGTGGTAAAACCCGTATGAGAAAGGATTAAAGCATTGAATCCAGCAAAAAATAACGCATTCTAGTATTGATATTGTTTCTTTTGAAAGTGTTCCCCGCCCCTTTAATTTGAATGTTCTAATTTTTTGACTCAATGTAAATCTTTATCACTATAAAATTTAGGATTATTCGGTTTAAGATTATTTTTAATTGAGTATAAATATTTGAAATGAAATGCACACTTAAAAGTCTAAGAAAGGTGGCAAGTTCATTTAAATACCTAATTTACACATATATTTGGTTAGAATAAACTTTTTTACAAAAAGTGGGAAGCGTTCTATTATTTTGAATTTGGGTTGTATATCATGGGAGTCCGTTTTGAGTAGATCCCGATTCCCTCGTGATTGCACTTTCAAACATAGCCAAGGCTTTTGTATTCATAATACCGTCCTCTCATTTAATATACATTTTATTAAATATAATTTTTGACTTGGGCGAATCAAGGACTGCAACACATATTTAATGAGCACTGAGTTCGGTCGTCTAACCATCAATCAGCAAAGAACTTCACAAATATGTGTATATCAGATTTTGAAGCACAATGATCTCGAAACTAGATTGGTTAAGATCTTTATTAGGTTGACTGTTTTCATATTACAATTGAATAAATGCCATGCAAAAGCAAACAGGTTATATTTTAAAAAAACTTTCGCGAAAAAAAAACGAAAAACGATTATTTATTTAATGTTGAACTTTACACCAACAAAAAGCTGTTAATATTGTTTAGTTTGTACCAAATAACGTTAAATATTGGATATGCTTTTATTTGCTTGAACATGATGGATGTGTATTTTTTGCCTGAACTAGGTTGGGATTTTGCCAGAATAATTTGTTTTCTCAAGCAAAACCCAACAATAATTTAACGAAAAATTATACAGCTTGGTAGTTATAATTTCAGATTTAATCTGTTGTAATAGCTTCAAATATCACTAGCTCCTTGCTGCATTGTGGAAGTCACATGACAACACTACAAATTCCCATTGACTGAAATGGATTTGTTCTTGTTAGCATAGGATACATGTATGGATATGTTCTTTTATGCACAGAATATCAATTTTCAAATTTTAAAAATAATAGGGTATGATTTTTTGGGGGTGAAACCAACTACATTACCGTATGGGAATGAGGCTGACAAATTAAAGACAGCCATTACCTCAACTTTGTATCTTTGTGGATATGTTTACTTTTGCATGGCACCTCCTCATTTGCTTCTTTTCAGATGTGTGTTAACTATGCTTCATTCTTAGCGTTGCTTACGATTATCCAACAAGTGCAACGAACTTAAATCCTTGTTCATTGATTGCTGTTCTGGTGATGGCTAAAAAATAAATTAATTTTTTCATAGAGGTGACGCCACTATGAATTACCGCTAATAGCGGATCTACCGCTAACTATCGTTGGAGGTGACGTCAGTGCTAGAAACTCGATGCATTTGCAATGTTTTCACACCTTGGTTGAGGGGTGGCATCACCGGACAACACCAGTCTATGGAAGCGAGAACATTACTGATAAACTCTTAGAAAGTAGTTTCAAAATTGCAATGAGATATTAACATTGCTACACGCAATACAGTTGCCCAAGCTACAACTTAAACTTTTTTTGTTAAGGTTACTAAAGACGTAGCAACCAAAAACATTATTTAATGTTTTCAAGTAATTATTAACATTACTCTATTTATCCATTATATGTGTAAGATGCACTAAATTCATGCTCAAATATATTTAGAAAAAAATGTCAAATTGTATGAGTTAAGATCAAATTAGGAAACCTGTAGTTTTTCAAAATCTTTCATGAATAAGTTATTTGCGGAAATTTAGTTTCATCTTTGATGTTAAGTAAACCATCCTTTGAACACATTTAAGAATAGTTCTTCTAAATATGAAACCCCAAACCCACATGTCAAGAAAAAAGTCTGTTAAACAAATATTTAATCCTTACAACTCATTTTCTGAGTAAACAGAAACAGCTTATCAGTCTTTTAACGGAAAATAATATTCCCTTATTAATTAAAAATATTTATTTCCTTTTTGAAACTGAAGATTTTATCCCTCGAATAAAAATTTATGTACTATATTTTGTTTACATTGAATTCATTTATTCGTTTCAAAAACTGCAGTCTGCAAGTATGTTTTAAATACAAAACAGATAATTAAACAAGAAGAATGAAGAAATTTGTGTCGAAAACGTCCCAAGTGGTTTTAAAATATGACACGTACACGTATACGAAGTTATGCTTCTCAAATTCATAACTTTAATAGAATTTTAACCTTGCATGAATTTTTTTCTGAGATGAGCATATTACATACAGTGGTAGTTTTGCACACAATGTACGACACCATGAAGTTTGTAGCATTTAAGAGTCCGAGTTTGTAAAGTGCGGAAATAAGAACATTCTTCCAGTAAGCGCACTCGTATCTGGCAGATACACTAAAAGGTAATTGGGCCATTCCACGAAAAAGTCAACCCTTTGTCCGCACGTGATGGCTCATACATTTCATTAAAAAGTAGTCATTTTAAAGGATAGTGATGAAAGGTTTTGCTTCAGATGTCACACATAAGTTTTTAACTTTGTTAAGCAGAAAAAAGTTGTTCATAAAAATTTTAAAGTATTACTTTTAATGGAATATATGAGGCATTAGGTGCGGGACAAAATGACCGTTTTCCGTGGAATGGCCCAATTGTGCGTTTTAGTTTAGCTAGCGCTACGAACGTGTCACTTTACCTACTCTCTCCTTTTCCCTAGATCTACTTTTAGTCATCACTGGAATATTTCTATCTTTAGTAGCAGTCTGCACATTCCATGTTTGTATCTGAGAGATATGCGCAACTGTTTAAGTAAGTTTTGTTGCATTTGATTTTCTATTTATTTATTATTTTAGGCTTAAATATCATATTGTTTTAGAATATCCCCTAGAAATACGTTTAAACTTCCCCCCACTGTGTTGGATATATAAAATCCTAGAAAATTCAATGTAACAAGAACTTGCTTAAACTGACCCACCTATTTGTGAGATGAGCTGCTTTTATTCTAACACTAAACGTAACTGTACGTAAAAATTTTCGTGCTTTATTTTTAGTAGAGCCCAAATTAGTGAGTTTGCGCAGTAAAGCTTAAGTAAAATAGATGACAAAAAGCGAAAAATAAATAAATAAATCAGTAAGTATTGGAAATCTAATAAGTAGTGTAGATTTAAAAGTCAAGTTTCAACTTGTCAAGTTTTGGTGACTTTGAAAGTTCTGATGTCATTTTAGAGGAGTGGTAGGAAAGCAATATGAATGTCTAAAAGTAAATTTAGCACTTGTTAAATTAAAACGTGCATTTATTTAAATTCAGTTAGTCATTTCCAATTTTTTTGTTCTTTTTAAATTTTATTTTTAAAAGTGGAAAGATCGCGGATAAGCCTCCCGCGAATGAGTTTACTTTTTTTTTATATAAATTCATTACATTTACAAACCTTATATTTAATGCAGAGAATAGGCAACAATCATATTTTGAGACAGTTGATTTTAAGTTGTTCTCAACGTTCTTTTTCTTTTGAATCAAAAATTAGTTTTCGAATCGAATAAACTACCAATTTTATCTCAATTAAAACCCTTACTTTTCACGAAAACTCTAAGCATTCTCTGTCTAACACAGAAAGTATAAATGAAGCGCTTTTTTCTCCTGCACTTGGAATTTCGCCTTAAATTAACTGCCACTGAAATTATACTTACGGATTGTTTCAATGACTGCTGGTAATTAAAACATATGTAGGAGGTAAAAGAAAAAGTGCAAGTGCATTAAAACTTCCAAGACTGTTTCGGAGAGCAATTACTCCAGGCTCATTAACAACACTCAGGTGATTATTGGGAATTTTTAATTAGAAGAGGAATAAATGAGCAGAAGTTAAAGGGGGCAATTATCCTTTCCTAGTATAGAATCAAGAGGTCTGAAAATGGTTCTGAATTTAAACTAATCACATTTTGTATACAATTAAAACACTTTGAAAATTATTTCATGTGATGAATTCGTGGAACCGTGAGGACGAACTGAGTGTCCCCACGATTATTTCGTTGACACATGATAGCAAAATTTAACTGGTGAAAGTGATCTTACATCAAGTTCTAAATGTTAATAAAGTCTGACCACGAAAAGTTGAGCTTTCGCTCCGCCTTGTTTCAGAATTGTAAATTTTCGAGAAGGGGAAATATAAAGAGTTCAAGTGCTCATGCTTATTCTGCATCTCATATACATATATATACTAAGAAACATCAACATAATCTGCATTTTAAACCTGGACAATTCAAACAATTCAACCTAAATTGAATCAAGCTTCACTACTCAATTCAACACGCGCCACAGGCAGCACTTGGATACTGGTAGACACAGGGTTCATAAGAAAAATAAGAAAAATAAATACCTTTGTGCTGAACAGTAAAGTAAGACAAAACAACGTTTGATGAAGCACAAATTTGTAAATTACAGCAGACACGTGTTTCGGCGTTACAGGGAACGCCTTTTTCAATGCAAAAAATAATGAGCTTATGGATGAAAAGACATCCGAAAAAAGCCAAGAGCAGATAAGCATGCAACTTAAAAGATAAAAACAGCGGATTAGCCAAACACCAATGACAAAGTTATAAACCGATCAGGAACCAATAGGAATGCAAGCAAAGGCCAAGAGCTTTCTCTTAGGTACGAACCCAGAAAGAAAGAATTCAATTGGACAAAGATTAAGCCGAAGCTTAAACAAAAAGAAAAGAAATTGTCAGTAACCGTGAACCGCAAGAAAGGAAAAGCTGAATGGAAAATCATGAAATAAAATAAACAGAAACAAAAATATTCGAAAAAAGGAAAAATAAAGATAAATAGAAGAAAATTAGGGGGGGGGGGCGGTGTCAATCAAGACAAAAAGGTGAAAATAAACAAAGGAAGATCGATAAAAAAAAGGGGGGGGGGGTCCAATTGAATTCTTTCTTTCTGGGTTCGTACCTAAGAGAAAGCTCTTGGCCTTTGCTTGCATTCCTATTGGTTCCTGATCGGTTTATAACTTTGTCATTGGTGTTTGGCTAATCCGCTGTTTTTATCTTTTAAGCTGCATGCTTATCTGCTCTTGGCTTTTGTCGGATGTCTTTTCATCCATAAGCTCATTATTTTTTGCATTGAAAAAGGCGTTCCCTGTAACGCCGAAACACGTGTCTGCTGTAATTTACAAATTTGTGCTTCTTCAAACGTTGTTTTGTCTTACTTTACAGGGTTCATACTCACTTCGAATAAAAAAATTCCATGACTTTTTCATGACTTCATAAAAATTTTCATGACCTTGTTACACAAAGAGAATAGTAGGTACTATTTAATGTCAAACTTGACAAACATTTCTATGTATTGCTTGACTTAAGTCTTTATTTTCTAAAGCCTTCAACAAATTAAGATAAACTCTGAAATTTTTAATGCTTTTTTTTTTACGAGCAGTTGAAATAAACTCGGATGCAATTGAATTACACTTTTTGAGTGGGTGTGGAAAAATGAAAAACATGCAAGTCCACTACTACACAATATAACAAACAAGAAGTGCTGAAAATAATGGTGAATTCAAAATTAGTAATGTCCCAGCAGTAAAATCTCATTACAAAAAAAGGTGGGCCGTTGTTACAGAAGCGGATGCAATATGATTCTTAAACTCAGATTTGTTTTTGTGATCGTTAAATTTTCAAGTATTAATAGCCTTTACTAGCAATACTTTGATATCCCTCAAGATTTCTAATGCTTTTTTTTAGCTACTGTTACTTCATTACTGTCCAAGACATTTTCCCATGACTTTAAATCAATTTCCATGACTTTTGATGAAAATATTAATTTTCCATGACTTTTCCAGGTCTGAAATTGGTTAATCTTTTTTCCATGACCCATACAAACCCTGTCGACAATAGATTTAATAGCAAATAAAATTGATAGCAATATAAAGTTTGAACAAAAAGGAACGAAAAATTGAATAAAAATTCCGAAACACCCTGGCGTCTCATCAGGGTGCTACTCCCCGAGGGTATGGAAAAACCATGAGATGTTTCGTGAGTGTTGCAGGCGAAATGCCTAAAAAACAGCACACTAGTACCCCAACATCTCACAAGTCAAGCAAAGGGGATACTGGAAGTCAAAAATATAAGCATGACAGAAATTAAATAATTAAAATATTTCCAAACGAAAAATACAAGCATCACAGTTATTGATTAGAACAAATTCAAACAACAAGAAAAGACAAATAAATTCAATTGCCAGAGGAAAAATCTGGGAAGAACATAAACATGGAACAAACAAAAAGACCTACTTCTACTCTTTCATAAGCTTGTAAATGAGATTTTCCTTGAGATGAACTGGATATTTACATATCCAGTTCATCTCAATGAAAATCAACGAATAATTCAGTTTTTTAGATAAGATTTCACTAAGCCTTTACATGAAATACACCGCCAGCTCAGTCAATTTCATCCGAGGACTGCAGTTTCGTGCTTATTAGCACTCATCAGCCCGGCATAGGACTAACTGAACTGGAGGTGGAAAGCCTCTTAAGGAAGCCAAGAGTGCCAAACAAACTGGTAGCTAATATAGAATTAGCACTGACCAGACGAGTGACCGAAACAATGGTTCGGTTCAACTCGAATATTGCAGGCAAGGCAGGTATATTCAATAAGTTACCGCCCATTAGCCAGGGCTAAGGCATAAATACATGAAATACACCGCCAGCTCAGTCAATTCCAGCCGAGGACTGCAGTTTCGTGCTTATTAGCACTCATCAGCCCGGCATAGGACTAACTGAACTGGAGGTGGAATTGACTGAGCTGGCGGTGTATTTCATGTATTTATGCCTTAACCCTTGCTATAGGGAGGTAACTTATTGAATATACCTGCCTTGCCTGCAATATCCGAGTTGAACCGAACCATTGTTTCGGTCACTCGTCTGGTCAGTGCTAATTCTATATTAGCTACCAGTTTGTTTGGCACTCTTGGCTTCCTTAAGAGGCTTTCCACCTCCAGTTCAGTTAGTCCTATGCCGGGCTGATGAGTGCTAATAAGCACGAAATTGCAGTCCTCGGCTGGAATTGACTGAGCTGGCGGTGTATTTCATGTATTTATGCCTTAGCTCTGCTATGGGCGGTAACTTATTGACTAAGCCTTTAATTAAAAAAAAAACTAATTTATAAATTTTTATATTTTTAATCTTTCATTTTACGGTTTATGATTAAAAAAATTTTTTTTTTTGCAAAATGCGCAATTACTAGGGGATTTATTCTGCCTTCGGATAAACACCCAAAAAAATATTTACTTTTCCACCCTACATGACTAATTGCGTGTATTAAAAATAGTTTGAATCAATTTTCATCATGAAGTATCGGCGAACAAATGCAAATAAGCACAGCAACAGAAAACAATATTTTGATTTTTGTTTTGCTTATTAATGTGAAAACTGTTTCTATATTTGCCACGCTATCACTTAAACAGCAATAAAAAGAATAAATAAAACCATAGTCTTCATAACTTCTCAGTTTATTCTTACAAACATCTATGATGTTTAATTATTAAGTATGTATTACTCACGCTTTATATCACTCGTCTTTTTGTTATCGCATCACTGGTTAAAACGGAAAATATTGAAATAAAATAAAGTTTAAAAAACTGAAACCCTATTACGGCAAAAAGCACTAAAATATATTAAACAAGGTCGAAGCTCTTTGATATCATCGTTTTATTGAGCAGTTCAAGTCATTTGATATGTTAGATATTCCTATTTATTTAGCTCTATTGAGAAATCATCTGTCACTTCCCCATTAATAACATAATAATTCAATTCAAATGCCGTAGTTGTGCGTTGTCAATTACATTTTTGTTTAACATTAGTGCACTTGACAACGCACGACTACGGCATTTAAATTGAATTAAAATGTTATTAATAGGGAAGTGATAGAGGATTTCTCTCAATAGAACTAAATAAATAGGAATATCTAACGCATCAAATGACTAACTACTCAATAAAACGATGATATCAAAGAGCTTCGACCTTGTTTAGTACATTTTAGAGCTTTTTGTCGTCGGATGGTTTCAGTTTTTAAACTTTATTTTATTAAATAATCTAATCATTGCGGTAATCGTAATCGTAATTGTGTAATCTTCTATTTATCAAGCTTGTAATCATAATCGATCACATTCCTTCGTAACTGGCTCCAAGCCTGATCAGGGCTAATATCGATAGAGCTTCTGCGAAAAGAATAAAACAATGCTGGCTTGCACAAACAGAAAACTTATTGAAAAATGAACAAAAAATATAATTACGAAAATCAATTCAAATTCAAGAGTGGAGCTTCTTAAAACCATCTTCCATACAAAGGGTTGGATTCTCTTTACAGATAGGACAGAAAAAACTCGTTTCTTGCCGTTGTTTCGCTTGAGTACTTATACGACATGGTTTTGTCGAACGCTGTGTTTTTTTTCGGTAGGTGGTTTCATTTTTTATGCTTTTTCATGATAACTGTGCACTAGAATCAGAGCTTTTAATAATATAATGTGATTAAATCAAATCATCATTTTAGGTCAGATTTCTGAAAATTACCGTGGCAGTCAACGTGTAAGGCCAATGATGACCAGATAAGTGTCTCTGGTCATCAAAAAAAAAAAAAAAAAAAAACAAACAAACAAAAAAAAAAAAAAAAAAAAAAAACAAGAAGGTTTTACTAGGCATATTAAATGAAAGCAGAGTTGTTAATTATAGTATGAAGGAACAACATTGGAGGACAAAAATTGAGAAATCTAAGTACCCCACCCAGTTTTTCTGGATCTAAAGTTGTGGTTCAATCAAAATCTTCACTTCAGGAAGAATAGAAAACCACTTTACTCAAAATGTGCTTCGATTTCTTCTGTAGAAAAGGAAACTGTCCTTGCGACATCTTGTAATCCTGATCAAATAGCATTAAAGAGCAGAGAATGGCAACAGTGAGGACAGTACTAAGGAAATTTTTATTCATCTTTCTCGGCAAACTGCATTATAGCTCGAGACCAGAGACAGTAGTTATTGGATTTGCTTCGGTTCGCACTTTGTTTTTTATTTCCAGAAAGTTTATTATTAAATTTACTTTAACACGTTTAGAGGACATTAAATAATTGGATGAAGCTTCTTATTTTTTAAATCATGCGTCGTGTAGAAGTGTCTCACTTAGTAAATGCTGATAGTTTCTTTGTGGAAACAGATCCAAAAAGTTGTATCTGGCATAGTCGCTGGCAATTCAGGCAAGCAATGAAAAAGTCTTACCACTATATTCGTTTGTGAATATAACCTGTCTTAAAATTAAGAAAAAAGTAAGTTTAAGGCAGATTTTTGTACTGCCCCAGACAACTCCTGGTGGCCCCATGATCATGATGCATGATTAGTCACTTGTTTAGGATTCACATTCGAATTACTGTATGGATAATTATTCTTGGTATCCACATTTTTAATAAGATGAAATACATTTTTATTTCAGCAGCAGTAACAGTTTTTAATCACAGAAATGTTTAATTAATTGTTAATCTTTTATTAGTTGTTGTATAACTCTATCTTTTATCTCAAGGAAGAGGTTCCTCATAGTTTGTGTATACATCTGAAAACAACATAATGGGAGTTTCACCTAATCATCAGTTGAAACAAAGGTCTTTCATGAACTTTAAAAAAAGAACCCTCGTTCACACCAACGCGTATAAAAGTAGAAATGTTTTATCAATTTCTCTTTGATCTCATCAATTTGGATTCACGCTATAATCAGAACAACCGAGTGCGCGAAATTTAATCAAAGGAAAATCGTGCTTTCCTTCGGGATTCATTAAACATGCAAAATCTTGTTCATCGCTCGCTGAAAATTTCAGTCACTCTCAACGAGCTTAATCGTGTGAAAAGCTTCCAGAGTTTGATCAATAATTCCTTACTTCTTGATACCACTCGCTAAACAATCCATGATACAAAGCGTTTCGTGTTTATTGATCTTTTTCTCGCAAAGTTCTTGGATGCAGGACGGTTAATAGTCATATTTTCCAAAAAATTTATGATGTAAAAACGTATTCCCTATTGCCTTCGATACAACTGGTCGAAAGAAGGTATTCTAGGATTTTATTTTAACGTTATGAAGCAATTGGTTATAAAAATTACGGGCATGAACTATGATCAAAGATGTCAAAGGAATATTGACAGAAGAAATTATTTAATGCTTTTTGATAGTATTAGTTCAATATTCCATACCTTGATACAGTTTGATATACATGACACAAAATTAGAACCATGGTTTTTTGATCAGATGACCCGGACTGGATACGTGGCACGAGAAGAAATAAAACCAAGGATCCAGTGGTTTGGGTCATGGGGTGTTGTGGAGTTCATGAGCCTGTTTAGCTCTATCGAAATTTAAACTGCGTTTTAAAGACAGAGTGTTCGAAAGTCCTTGATGCATTTTAAAAATTCATAGGCAATCTACAAATTATGGTATGAATATGCGGTTAAAGTCATAATACTTCACAGCTTCACGCTGCTTTTTTTTTTGCCTTCATTTGTGTCAAATTATGAATCATTGAAGATCAGAAAGTGCAAATTATCTGAGTAGGCTTGACTGTTTTGAACTTGAGGTTTGGGTTGAACTTGAATACCGTTTAGACGTGGTTTGAGCAACAAACGGTGCATTCATTCAATTCTAGTAATGAAAGGTGTTGACAAATGTCGCATTCTTTTACGGTTTTCTCTGATTTTTACATACATTCTCTAATAGTAACGCATTTCTGATCTTAATACATTCTTTGATTTTCCCCCTTGAACAATTGGAATAATCTACAGAGCAACAATGGCATTTTTTAGTGGCGGCACTACGGGGGGGGGGGAGGGGGGTTCGCCTCGGGTGTCACCCGTCCAAGGGGTGACACCCAAAGTAGAATTGCAATTAAAAAAATAAAATACTCATATTCAGAAAATTTCCCCCAATGTTTCAAATTATATTTACTTTAGCAAGCGTAGCTGTTTGACAACGGTGGGGAGGAGGAGGGGGGGTGCTTAAGCTAGAAAACAATCTCTGGGGGGGGGAAGAGGGCTGATACTCAATTGGAGGTAAAAGTTTGAGAAAAAAGAGATGCTTCGGTTCTGAAACTTATCCCCAACATTTCATATTACATTTAATCTATCAAACAGAATAACATCACCACGGAGGGGGAGGGGAGGCATTTTCACCAGCTGACACCCTTTTAAAGGTAACACCCAATATATTTTTAAGAGTTTCCGAAAAAATTTATGTACTAAAATTTTGATATATTTTAAATTATATTTTTTCTACCAACGCAGAAGCATCACTACGGGAGGGGATAACATTTGCATTTTTAATGTTTCAATTTTGAAAAATGAGGGGGAGGGGGATTTAACGTGGAAGCTCCCGAGAGCCTCCTTTTCCTTAACAGTTACCCCTAATCCAAGATCATCTAAAATACATTTTTAGGGTTATCAATTTGAAATTATCGGTGGGAAAAACCAGCGGACCCTCTCCACCCCCTCCATCATATAGATAATATTATTGTTAGGATTATGTTCATATTGTCAATACGTACTTGGAACTAGTAGCGAGCTCCGCTTAAGACAAACAAAAACTGAAACCCCATTAGCTTTTCCTGGATTTGATATACGTTTGAAATAACTAAGGGACCATCAATTTCATGCACCCGCTTACTTTTTTGATCTCGCCACGGCCCTGCGCATTTTCTTTGGGCATGTTATATAAAAAGCGTTTGTAGTTTTTATTTGTCTTTTGAACATAAGCCAACTTAGATTTTCGTTATAACTACAGATGAAAACAATCGGAAAAAATCAGAAAATTCAAGGGAAAAAAAAAACAATATTTTCGAAAAAATTTATTTCTACTCCGGAAAAAATAAATAATTGAAATTTTTCAATTTTTCAGGATGTTTTAATTGAGCCTAAGAATGAATAGCCTCAGAAGCATTTGAATGTTTTTTTTTTAATGCACACTGTGTTTGGGGGGGGGGGGGTGCCCCCCCAATTTTCCTTTTTGCTACATATGCACAAGATTTTGAGCGTTGCACATCTCTAGTCATTTAGAATAATGTTTACGGTTATTGTAATGCTCTTTTCCCCCTTCAAGTTAAAAAAAAAGCTTTGAATCGGAGAAGGGGGGGGGGTCTAAAAAGGGGGGCTTGATGGGTGAAGGTGGTCGTATTTGGAAACAAGGTGTCATTTTAAATGAGAATTAGCCAGAAGAATGTCTTTTTGAATGAAGACCTGCGATTCAACTCGTATGCAACGTGCAACATTCACATGATAGCTTTTTTTTTTAATTTTTTTTACATCGCGAAAAGTTTTTTGGACATGGGAGTCATAGAAGCGAGTCTTATACCCTCATTCCGCACCGAGATTTTTTTACAAACATCTTTTTTAAAAAAAGCAGAATATAATGATCGTGTTTTTTCTTTTTTTTTGGGGGGGAATATGCCCCCCCCAAGTTTCTCCTTTAGCGATCGGTGTCCATGATCTTGACCTTTGAACCTCTCTTGCTCGACCTATGCAAACCTATGTTAGCAGTTAATATAAAGCTCCTTTTACCTTCAAAAGAAAAAAAAATGCTCTAAAACTAAGGAAAATTGAAAAAAACTCAGAGGGCCTTTAAAAAAATCGACAGTTTCCCAACTATTATTTTTATCAAGAGGAGAAGGGAGCAGTATATTTGCCAAAATCATTCTTCTGGGGGGGGGGGGGGGGGGTGCAAATTCAAAAGAATGAACATATGTAGCAAGTTGGGGGTCTCTCAGGAGTATTCTCTCTTAAAATATTCAACAAATCTTCCAAACGTATTTTTTTCCTGGGGCTTGTTTTTCACTTATTTTTCGAAACAAAACCAGAGTGTCTGACTCATTAAAACCTCAATGTCCCCAAAAAAGGAGTTCACGTTATAAAAAATAAATAAATAAATAAAATGGAAGCATTGCATGTTGCATAGTCAAAGTCGCACCACTGATCTTCAAAAATGAAAATTTCCGCATATATTTTTTGAGGCAGTAGGAAGCAAAGGGATGTAAGTACACATTTTCAAGTTTTGAGTAAAGCGCGTTCAAAGTTCCAGTCCTACTCCTAAGTAGGTATTTATTAAAAGCTTTTTCAAGACTAAGTTGTGCAGCAGCACCTACTAAGACTACTAGTACCTACTGTTTCTTGCCCTAAGAGAGAGGAGAGGCTCACTTTCCATTTGTACTAGTTATCTCCACATTTTAAATATTGGCACTTACATCCCTTTGCTTCTTACTGCCTCATTTCATGAATTGCAATCGTGTTAAAGTTAATTTATTAGTAAACTCACTTAATGTGAACAAAAGCAAATCCAATAACTAATGTTTTCGGCCTTGAGCGATAGTTTAAAAAAAGACGAATAAAAATTCTCTAACAGCGTTTTCACTGTGGCCTTTCTCTGCTCTTTAATCCTGTTTGACCAAGATTAAAACACGCCAAAAGAACATTCTATCAAGAAAATCGAAGCACCTTTTACGTAAAGTGATTTTTTATTGTTCCTTAAACTGAAAGTTTTGATCGATCAAAAAAAAAAGTTTGAAGTTCGATTAAAACCTGCCCTTTTATATCATACTTTTAACATAAACTAGTGGATTAATGTTTGTTCTTCAAATGTTTCGATAAAATAATCATATTTGAACATTGATTTAATTATTTAAACCTTGGTTTTGGAGATTTGAGAAAATATGGTGTTTTAAAATGCTTCTTCGTTCAGAAATTGGTTCCAAAAAAAAAAAAAAAAAAAAAAAAAAAATCAATTCTGACATCTGGAATTCAAATTATGTTTTTCGCAATCACGAATGTGTGTGTGTGTGTGTGTATGTAGGCGTGTGTTTGCGTCTGTGTGCAGGCATGAGTGTGTGGGTATGTGTGTAAGTGTGTGCGTGTGTATGTGTGTGTGCGCGTGTGTGTATGTGTGCGTGTGTGTATGTGTGTGTATGTGTATGTGTGTAGGTGTGTGTATGTGTATGTGTGTAGGTGTGTGTATGTGTATGTGTGTAGGTGTGTGCATGTGTGTATGTGTATGTGCGTAGGTTTTTTTTTTAAAAAATTTTTATTTACAGCATGCTTTATAAAGCAAATCATACCACATGCATCTACAATCACATTCAGCTAAAGATACATAGAGAACAACACGTAAATCAGGTGTCCTAACAGCGACAGACAAAGATGAAAAACAGATAGCAGCTTCAAAGACAAAGAAAAGGAATACTATGAATAAATTCAAGGAACTGCACAATGTACTCAGGTGTAAGCAAATTTTCCAGTTTTGGAGGTCACGTTAGTCCACTTGTTATAACTTGTTTATAAAGTTATCAAAGAAAGTGAAACTGAGAACAGAAGAATAAAACATGATCAACAGTCTGAAGTTCATTCAGGTCGCAAGAGCAAAGAGGGGAAGTCGCATGATGGAATCTGAAGAAATATTCTCTTGTTATTCTGCAGTGTCCAGATAGAATTTAGGTGAGTATAAATGAGGGATTTAGGTTTTGATCTAATCTCTCATGAACAGATGGAAAAAATCTTTTAGTTATTTTCCCATTTTGAGTAAAAAGCCAGTGTTTTTGCCACAAGTCGACAATTTTTTCGTGTATCTGTCTTAAAACGAAATTCTTTGGAGCCTTTTTATAACTAATTAAAAGTTTTGACTGAGCCGCTAACGCATGTGTGTAGGTGTGTGTATATATGCGTGTGTGTGTAGGATATGGACGCAACCTGGAGACTTTTTCGCATACACAAAGGTTACCCAGAAAGGTATTAGGGTGCTCAAAAACTTACGTCAAAATCTATCTGTGTTTATATAGAAAGAATTTATTCAAGATTGCACGCATTCTCTGAATTCTTAGCGTTATAACTTGTTACATTCTATCCATGGTCAATCTAAGCATTCAGAAAAATTACGGTAGAAACCTTTTTAACCATTCTTAGTTTTACCAGATCTCTCTTTTAACAATCATGCATCAAAAATATTTATTACTCGGTAAATTCAACGTTTTTTCATCAATGGCTGGGAAACAATTATGATTTATTTTTTCTGCTATACTTCAGTTTTTTTTTTTAGAAGGCAGCCTCTTTGATTAATGGACACGCTTGATTGTACAAAGGTGTTTAAATATACATGTATATATATTCTTTTCAAATAATTTCTCTGCGTCATTTTTTAATTTTATTATTTTAAATATGCATAAATGTGTAATTATACACGCACACGTACATAGGGACATACTACACGCAGAGATATTATTCCAGTCCCCACAATGTAATCCAGTCAAAATGTTTAGGTCCAGAGATTTTCTCTTTAGAATCTTGATTTGTAGGTGTTCTAATGTGAGAATATCTTGGGTAGAAATGCTGAATCCTACGTGAAATAATTTTACAGGCCATCAAAGATAGCGGCCATTTTGGTTCTAGTATTCATTACGTTTTTCGCAACGGGATCACCTCCAAATTTAATTTTTGTTTTGAACTGAGAATTTTGGGATGTAGAAAGTCAACTAATGTACTAATTACGTCATAAAAGCCGCTCTGGCTATTTCAAGTATTTTTACGTAGAGATATCTCGGGCGTTTCTCTTTAAAATTCTAGTAACAAAAAAGTGCACAAAAATAAATAAAACTTAATAGTACTTGTTGCTACTATTCGTTCACAAGAAACTATGAAGGCTTCAGAATAAATCTTAAGAAAATCATTATAAGATGTTGATTTTAGACTACAAGAGAAGTTCTACGATGCGAGTAAAGATGGTTCAGGATGCTCTTGGCTCAAAGGATGAGGGAAAAAGTCAAATAATGATTCAATCGCGACGCACAAACATTGAAAGCTTGAAAACAGAGTTTGAAGTTTTTGTTAAGGGATGTAGTGAGAAATCGGGACTGTGCAAGTTTTGGGAACTTTTTCGTTCACTGGTATCACTTGAAAAACACCTGATCATTGCTGATGATCGCGAAGGAATTTGGAAATTAAACGTTTAAACTGATTAGCTATATATACACTTTCCTGTATTTCATGAATTTGACTACTACATGCAACATGGTACATGGAGAGGATAAGGACGCTATAAAATGAGTGTTCTTACCTGTAGAAAAAATTATTTAAGGTCATTTTGTTGCCAAAAAAAAAAAAAAAAAAAGGTAAATTCAATGTTGTGGAGCCAGACATGAAGTTGGAACAAACGATTAAACAGTCGCAGAAAAGGGTAGGAGGAATTGTAGGGCAGACGAGAAAAAGTTATGTTCGCGAGTGGAATTTAATGCATCATGACATTTTTATGATATGCAATGTGTTTTGTTTTCTTACTAATTCACATTTAATGGATTATTGTGAGAGTGTCCCGCACTCCCGCATCATGATCTTTTTAGGCAATCGCAGCCCGTATTTTGATGAAAATGTTTTAAAGACTTGTAGAGTTTATATATCAACACATAAATCCCTATGAGAGTACTGAAACAGTGAAACTTCACAGCTTTCACACTAAACAACTTGTGAATGAAAGTGTCAAGATTCTCCTTCTCAACTTCATAAATCATGAATCATAACGACTAAAGTAAAAAGACTCAGTAACTAAAGTTTAAATCGGAGACATTTGTTTCAAAAACCTAAAAAATTGTCAGATTTACTTTCAAAAGTCAACCTACCATGCTTTGATGCACAGTTCTTCACAAAATATCACTTCTGAGCTAAAAGGAACGAATCAACTTTCACAAGGGTACAGAGACATTAAATAGCGAAAGAAAGGGGAAAAATCCATTGAAAATATTTTAGCTCATGACTTGCTTCCAATGAACACATTATGGGGTTTTGATTTATTTACCAAGCCAGATATTATCGTTGCACAATTGCAGAAATATCTGTTGCCAGAACATTTTCTATCTAGCAAAGTATCCCAGATGAAAACTGCCCTCGTTATCTATTTCATGTCACAAGTCCGCTAAATAAAATGAAAACTTTTAGAACAGTTATCAGCAATGTTCTGCACAAATCCATTTGTGGTATTAAAGAAACAAGTATGTGATAAGCACGAGTTTAAACTGAGCATTAAAGAAGTTTTATTTATTTTTGTTCACATTTTAGTAACCAGAATATTAAACAAGAAACGTCAGAGATATCTCCACGTAAAAATAGTGGATATATTACATTAGCTAGAAAGTCGCCCGTCACGGTATGACGGGTGAAAATTGTTTCTACATTTGAAAGCAGCAATTGTCTGTTTGATGATATTTTGATAGTTGAAATTTTAACCCTAACACCAGTAGATTAACCCTAAACTCCAGTATATAGCGTCAATTCGCATCTCCAGAGCTCGAATACGCTACCTTGCTGTGATTTACAATACTACAGAGAAAGGCAAAATATTCCATTCCACGTGTTTTCTTTGGGGTAAATTACAGGCTTCAGATAGTTTATAGTGTAATGTAATTTCAGAACAATAGAAAAGAAAGCTTCCTATAAACACTATGGTAAATTACTGTCATTCACTAATCTTCAAAGCAAGTTATAAGTTACAGCATTTGTTTGTTTTACTTTTTTCATCCGCCATTAGACAGTGGCTGCAATGCCCCTTATAGTTCATTGGAGTTGCGAATTATTTTGGTTTCTTCGTTTTCCTCAAATGACAGTCTTATCAGTAAAATTGTTAAGTCGCCGGATCGAGTTCTGCCTGGTCACAATAAGGATTTTTCATGCATGCCAAACATTACCAAAACATATTATCAAATTATCATGCCGTAGCGCGAGTTTCATTGTTGAAAATCGCGGGTTACTTTATCATCGGCTATTACATTAATTGATTTTCTAAATCCCAAAAATCTCAGTTCAAAACTAAAAGTAAATTTGTAGGCACGCGCACGCCCGTTACGAAAAACGTATTGAGCAAGTGAACCAAAATGGCCTCTATTTTTGATGGCCTGTAAAGGATTCAACATGTCTACTCAAGATATTCTCCCATTAAAACACCTACAGATCAAAATTCTAAAGAGAAAATCTCTGGACCTAAACATTTTTACGGGACTACATTTTGATCTTTTTTTTTATAAGAAAAACGGGTAAATAAGCAATATAGGCAAGTCAATTGCTCTCATCCCTTCTTAGAATAGAGTTCGAGTCTCCAAGAGAATAAATTACAGCTATTAATTATGTTAGAAGAATCTTAGTCATTTTAGCTCCATCAATCTTGATTTCTAACGCTTGATGGGAAACGGAGGGAAAAAATTCCTTTCTGGAATTTTTGATGCAGTTTACTTTCCTGTAAGTGTGAGATATAGGCTTCACAGAAACTTTTGAGTCTTCTTTTTTGGTAGTTTAACTTTGTAGCCCTGATATATTTAGTTTTATTTAGTTTTGTTTTGACTTCATGATATAGATTTTGAAAATGTTAATGATTTATTCAAACATAGTCTCACGTAACATACAAGTATTACTACTAATAGTTTCAAGTTGCAATTTCACTTTTAATAAATGTGTGGAATTAATTACTCAAAGCATTACAATATTTTACATTAAATACATTTCAGGCAATGAACAAAATATCGACCTTAAAATTACAGCTCATATTTACCGAAAACTTAAGTAAGCTTATTATCCACTTTGTCTATTTTGAAGAAATTATTATCAAGTTTAAAAGTTGAACTTTTTAAGATAATTATAGGCGAATAATCTGCTTAATTCAACTCGTTAACTAATAGAGACCTTATGTATTAATTCATACGAAATACGGAATGTGTGTATGTGTCTGGAATTTGGGATGATCTCTATTCTTAGACTGTATGTCACAGTATTTAACTTCCTTCTTTCTATGGAAGAAATGCTCCTTTTGCATCGCATACAAAATTTATTCGACCATTCACCCATCGTATTGAAAACGAACTCTAAGTTTATGTGTTTCGCAACATGATTTAGCTTTTAAATGATGTTGCCCTATCGTAAACTATTCACCATTTTATGTTCAAAACTTTTTCTCAGGAAAATTTATGTGAATTCCTGCATTTATTATGTAAATAAAACTTGGCCTATTGGATAATGACTCTGTGGACAGAAAATAATAAATGTTATTTTCTGCCAAAGGTTCTTCCGCCAATGATGTCACCCATTGAGCGGAGAGGGAGGGTTAATGAAATTGTGAAAGTTTATGACAAACGGGAGGGAGGATATAACAAGAAGTGAGACATCACCCATTTTTTGTAACCATATGCTTAGAGGCTTCCCATAAATCAGGGATTCTCAACCTTTTAGCTCTGATCCCCCTCTTGAACTAGAGGTGGGCAATGTCCTTCTTTTTAATGAGCCGTTCATCAGAGGATCGTTCATTCTTTTAATCTGCTCATTAAACTCGTTCATTTGAACGACTTCGTTCATTTAAAAAAAAGTTGCAGATGGTCTCTCTGCACGACATACCCACGTACATTCGATATGTTTCACTAGATCAGTAATATTCTTTGAAGGAAAGGTAACTATTATCTAAATTTAGCTAAAAGTAGTAAAATATGCCTATGAAAAATGGATCGAAAAACCTTATTCAGGTTTAGATGCATTAAGCAATTATAGTTTATTTTATAAGATATTTCTCAGGTGTCGAATGGTAAGATATGTTTTCCATTCCCAAAACCGCAGGTTCCTTTTCAGCATGTCAAAAAATTAAGTTATTAAATTTTTCCAGCTACAGCACTAGAGTCGGTCGAAAAAAATTGAAATTCTGAGAGCACTTAGCCTTAGTGCGGAAAAATCTGTGATTTCCTAACACTAATTGCTGTGCAAAATTTCGTGACTCTCAGTTAATGCCTTCTGCTCTGGCAAGAGACTTTAAATTTTCGAAATTTTTAGAAAAACATCAAATAAAGAGAAATTTTACAAAATGTTTTAAATTCCTCTGAACGTTTAAGCCTTAGTGCGGTAATTTTTTAACTTCCTAACGCAAACTAAAGCGTAAAATTTCAAGCCTGTGAGTTAATTTTTCTCTGCTCTGGCAAGAGGTCTGAATTTTGAGAATATTCCTTAAATACGACTGACACTTTACAAAGTAGCGACATAACTAATACGCTGCAATACTTCAAACTTTTAATCACATCAACGGCGTAAGGCTACCCCTTGAATCAGGTGTTTCCTTGTAGGGTTAGGATTAAGGGGGTCAATGGGCCTCCCTTACTTTGAAAAAGTAATGTTTTTCTATATAAGCGGGCGTGGTTTTGTAGTTTAAAAAAAGAAAAATCAATGAGTTCATGCCCTTTATCCCCCCCCCCCCCTGAAAATATCGAAATAACTGTTGGGCCTGTTTTGAACTGAAATAGGCTCTATTTTTTTGATAAGGAAGTCACGTAGTTTAAATATTTGTTAAAAGTTGTCGTTATCTGATGCATAGTTCAAATATTTTCAATTCAATAGATTAAAAGCTGGAATCATTCACCAATTAGAGCAAAGTTTCAAAGACCCTTCCAGTGGGCTGTTTTCCTTCTATATCTTAACGAACTCTCTTTGCTGCATCTGTACCAGTTTGTTGATGGTTCAACGTCAGGCTTCAAATCTTACCTCCAGTAAAATTAGAAAAAGGCTGTACGACTCTAAAAAAAACGTCCCATAGTTGTTTTAAGCCATTAGAATGCAAGTTGACGCGACGATATTGAGCAAAGACCAACAATATTTATTACTAATATCACATGCCATGAAGTAAGGCGTTTGCTCAATTGGGTCATTCCATGCGAAATGAGCAAATCAGCTGTGGCTGACATGTCACAGATTTCAATGAAAATTTTTATTTAGGTAAACCATGCATATCTATGAGGGAATGCAAAGTATGGAAGTTTAAAAACGGTTTGTTGCTTTGTTATTGAAATTAGAAGTTGATGCTTACGCTAAGCCTAAATTTTCAGAGTTCATGGCGGACAGTTTGTGACTCAATAACTCCATAAGTTATGAACGTACACTTGAAAAATAAATATCTCCATATTCTATAAACAAATCTCTATTGGGAAATAGCAAAGTAAAATTTATTAGGATCTTTTTTTGAATCTGAGACATTAACAGAAATTGAAATTTTGCCAATTTACTTCAGATTTCAATTCACTCTTCCAGCTCTTTTAATGAAAAAATAACAGTAAAAATGATTCAGATTGAAAAAACTATCTATAACTGACTATCTTCTCTAATTTCGTAATTGTTTATGAATTTCTTGATGACGAAATCGTACTTTAAAAAAATCAAAAATTTCCGAAAATTTCATTTTTCCCTCTATTTCAGATGTTTTTTTTGAAGATGAGGGAATGCTCTAAATTTACTCAGTTTTTTTTACGTAACACATTGAAGTGTCTTTTAGATGCTACTAAATTTTAATCATTGGTATCAGCGTATTTTTGTTGCTAGAGTAACTTGAACTAAGGTAAAATTTCATTAGTTACTTCTTTTTATTGTAAGTTTAGCAAAACTAACCATTTCTTTCGTGTTTCATATTTCTTAAAAGCATGTTTATGAAGTACTTTCTGAAATGTTTCTTTAATTATTGTGTTGAATATTCCTCTCCATTCGTGATATAGGAAAAAAATAGCTCTTAGAGAACATACTAAGTTTAAAGATATGGGCAGAGGACCATCTCGTCTAATTCACAATGGCGTTTGAGATTGGGCTATGAGTTTGAGGAAATTTGTTTTATCCATGAATAAGATATTTTGACGAAATACACTTATCCCTTTTTGGTTTACAAGGGGTCTAAAAATGTGATTTTTGTCATTTTTTTCCGATTTTTGAGGGGCTGTAATCTATAAAGGGTACACAAACACACAGCAACAGTTACATATTCTTTTTAGCATGGTTCCAGTAATTAGTTTTTGCCGTATTTCGTTTTGTGTTTCCGTCCCCTACGCGAGTTATCCCCCTTTGAAATGAGTAAAATTTTTACATTTGACCTTGAACTTCAACCTGTTGCCATTATTTTAATTATTAACTTACACGCTACGTAACTCAGCATGTAAGACTATCAACTTATGCACTTTAACATCAAAGCTTTAAATTAACTATCATAAATGTAATTCAAATAGATTTTGGCCAAAATGCAAAAAGTCCCTTTTTTGACTACGAAAATCACTTTTGATGACCTCTAAAAAAAATCAAAGGTCCAGTTGAGAGAAAATATAAAAGTGCTTTTAAACATCTTTCATATGCAGCTTTAAGGGATATGAATTTCAAAAGAAAAATTTTAAATGGTCGAGCGCACGCATTCGTCAAATCTGTATGGATGACCCATAAAACACAAAGAAAATGCTATTTTTCTGAATTTTATTTTAAGCTTGGAAATTGAAAACCAATTTCGAGTTTCTTCAAGCAAATAGTAGAAACACAGCTCTGTATTCTTGCAAAATTTTAAAGTTGTCTGAATTTTCCCTCATTTGAATTTTTGTGTCTATGTGAAGGAGAAAATCATTATTTTACAAAATGTCACTAAGTTTAAAACTGATTTTGAAGACAAAGGAGTTAAAATACAACTTCAAAAGTAAGGTAGTTTTTTTATGATACTAAGCACATTATTGGGTAATAATTTCAGCAAAGCTAATGCATTCCTAAAAGATTGAGATTGAAAAATAAAATGCTTAATTATAAGAAAACTGAAATATTTTCAGTTTTTTGAAACTCAGTTAAAAGTCATCTATAATAACTTTGAAAATTTTACTGATATCAGATTAATTACTCTACTCCATACATAGCAACAACATATAACTTTTATGTTTTCATTTAATAGTTAATAAGATACAAGCGTTCAAAAATGCAACATTTAGCATTAATGAGAATGCTGTTCAATTTGACCAATTTTCAATCGCATGTAACTATTCAAATAAAAAATAATAAGCAAAAATATTTTAGATATTTTTATACAGGCATAAAAGGAACCTGTATACCAAATTTCATAAAAATCTGTTACCATGCGGCCACCACTTTTTTGTGAATTTTGCTCATTTTGTATGGAATGACCCTCTTCTTATCTTCCTAACCGCGATCTGGGTGCGCTAAATATGTCTCTCTGTCTGAAAACAGCTAATAGAATATTGAGATTGTACATTTCTATATAAAACCACCCAAATAAGTTTCAAATTTTGGGTCAAATTTATTAATGTATGTACTCCATCCTGGTTTAGAATAAAAACCAACCATTATATTAGCGATGGAGCAAAGCATGCGTGGGGATTCATTTATGCATCAACATACTTGCCAAAAATGTATCAATGTAAGTGTTCTCGTCTGTTGCTCGAAAACGTACATTTTTTTAGTTTTAATAACGCATAGTTAACAAGCCCTTTTAGTCATTTTATAATTTTTTTCTCAATGAATAGAAATCTTATCCCAAATTCAGTTCTAATTTTTTGCATATTTCCCAGACAGTTTTTGTAACCGTACAAGAACTTTGATTTTTAATCGAGCTTGTTTTTTACACACAATTACATTATAACTAAAGGCCTTGTTGTGTCTACCCACTTCAACAGTCACACACACGAAAAAAGAGAAATGTTTTTCAATTTAAATTAAGTCATCTTACCAGAGCAGAGGAAATCAAACCAGAAATATGAAAATGTGCATAATAATTAGTGTTAAGAATCTACAAAACTAAAGACAGGGCCGTTATTTTCATATTTTTGACCCCCTTCATCCTAACCCTGAAAAGAAACACCTGGTTCGCAAAATTCAGGCAGGAAAAATTAACTCACAGTCTTGAAATTTTACGCAGTAGTTTGTGGTAGAAAGTTCAAAACATTACCGCACTAAAGCTTAAAGTTCAGTGGAATTTAAAATATTTTGTAAATTTCCTCTTAGTTTAATGTTTTTCTAAAAATCTCAAAAACTCAACTTTCTTGCAAGAGTAGAAGACATTAACTCGGAGTCACGAAATTTTGCACAGTAATTAGAGTCAAATTTTCCGCACTAAGGCTTTGCAGAATTTCGTTTTTTTTGGCCCATCCTAATGTATACATACGGTATACCAATAGACCATGCATAACGAAAAACGGGACAACAAATACATCGGTAGCTCAGCCGGAATACCGGATAACTTAATTTAAAAAAAGACTCACCTAAATATTACGGAGCTTCAAAGTTATTTCAAAGTACCCAGAAGAACAGAGGGAAAAAAAAAATTGAATTTTGTCATCTTGAATTCAAATTATGTTTTTCGCAATCACGAGTGTGTGTGTGTGTATGTAGGCGTGTGTGTTTGTGTGGGGGGGGCATGTGTGTTTGTGTGTAGGGTATGTGTGTGTGTATGTAGGCGTGTGTGTTTGTGTGTAGGGGTATGTGTATGTGTGTGAACATGTGTGTTTGTGTCTGTGTGCAAGCATGAGTGTTGGTAGTTGTGTGTATGTGAGTGTTGTGTGCGTGAGCTCGGGGTATGGTGTATGTGTAGGCATATGTGTTTGTATCTGTGTGCAGGCATGAATGTGTGGTGTGTATGTGTTTTGGTGTGGTTTGTATGTGTGGGTGTCTTATGTATGTGTGTGTATGTGTTTGTGTATGTGTGTATGCGCCTGTGTGTAGTATATGGATGCAACCTGGAGACGATTTTCGCTATAGGAGCAGCATCGTGAGGAGCCGGTCGACGGTGATGCTGCAGAGGGTCGTGGTGGGAAAATAAAATCAAAGGAACGCAAAAACAGTCAAATGAAAGCAATAAGCAATCGTGATTGCTCAAAAAAAACCTGCAACATTTTTTTTAAATGAGGGGAGAAATAGAAAGCAATAATCCTTTTTAAAAATTTTGGGATATTGAATGTAAAATAAGCGACTTGAAAGTCGTCAAGTAAGTTAAAAATAAAGCCAAATCAATATAGATGGTAGTGAGAGGGATGTTATAGAAAACAAAAGAATGGGCCAAAGAAGTGATTAATAGTATTCTAGAAGGATTTTAGCAGTTGCGTGGGACAGCGAAGTGGACATTTGTTAGTAACGCCAAACAAGTTACACAAAACTTTAATAATGGATTACAGTGGAAAATTGCAAATATCTGCACCGGTTAAAGAAAAATGATGAACGAAAAGCAGAAAATAAAAAGGTTCGAAATGAATACGAGTTCCAATACAAAAATCAACTAAAAAAAAACAACCAATCATAAATTAAACACTGGTTTTAATTACTATACATGAATAATTTTAATACCTAAATAATTACATGCGATTTCTTAATTTTTAATAATCATTTGAAGTCGGGCTTCCTATAAACTACTACCTAACGTAACTGAGTAGTTTAGTTTTAAAAGAAATTTCGCGTTTTGCTAAATTATGTTTAACTCAAGATTTGGTGGGTTGTCAGTTACGTTAGGTAGTAGTTTATAGAATTAAAATAATTCATCGTAGTAATACCGTAACAAATTGCAAGCATGCAATTTGTCTTTAAATTTCTCTGAATCTTATTGCAGTTCGGAACTTCTATCCTCCGTTCGGAAGGAGCACGTAAAACTTCTTTTAATATTGCATGGCTATCATGAACACAAAAGTTTTGCAAATTATCATTTGTAATACCTAATTCTCTTCACTATCACTTCATGGTTTTCGACAATAATCATAAATTTTGAGATTTTAATACACTCCTATCTGAAAACTTTGGACATTGCACAGATGCTTTTCAAATGTCCAGTTCAGTTTCAAATTCCTGGACGTACCTCCAATCGAATTGTTAAATTGCACTTGTTTCGACTTCCCCTCATTAATTTCAGCAGTGTAGAGCAGAAATAACTGACATGAGTACTGAAATTGGCATATTATATGGCGTTTCTAAACAGGATGAATTCTGTGAGAACTTGTTTCTCTCGCAACAGATGGCGAAGACCATTTTTTGACAAATGTAACTAATTTATAAATTTATATTATAATATACCCTAGTATATTTAAGAAAAGGAATGCATGTTTGTCATGACAGTAAGTTTTGAAGCACCAAAAAAAGGACATTTTAACGCGAATAATGCTTCAGAACCAAGTAAAAACCATCCCAAAATAAAAGTTAGTTAAAGTTTGCAAGATACACCGCCCGAAATGACAGTTTTACTAGTAAAAATAATTAAGTTACCGGATCGAGTTCAGAATTGTCACAACAAAACCTTTCCGTGCATGTTAAACATTATCAAAACATGTTATCAAATTATGATGTCGTGGCGCTAGTTTCATTGTTGATGACGTCAGGAGCGTTACTCGATCATTGGTTATTGTATCTATGAGGATATTTTTAAAAAATCGCAACGTGAGAAAAACAAAATCTTTAGAAATGTTTATAACAGGGCAAAATGTACTCAGAAAATTACTTTTAAATTAAAAAAAAAAAAAACCGCCTTCAAAAAATACCCAGGAACTAAAAAGCAAAAAATAACTGATTACACTTACATTCTATTTTTTTACCCAAACATAGAAATGAAACTTAATTTACAATTCAAGTACAAAAATCAACTAAACTAAACACCGAATTATAAAATAAACACTGATTTAAATTACTATACGATGAATTATTTTAAATACCTAACTAATTATATACGATCTCTTAATTTTTAATAACCTTTTGAAGTCGGGGCCTCCTATAAACAACTACATAACGTAACTGACAACCCACCGAATCCTGAATTAAACACTAATTTAACTATACGCGAAATTAGTCTTTAAAACTAAACCTACTCAGTTACGTTCTTCTCTTGAAACCATAGACTCACAATTCAGTAAGATTTAAAAGTACGAATTTCAAATAATTACTTTCAAATTACATGTATTAATATGGCCGAACTTGCAATTTCATAAACTAATCACAGTAAAATATTCGAGAAATTTTCAATTTCATTCTTCGTTTATAAAATTTTGATACAGCGAAAAGTAATTTCGTTGCATCAACTTCAAATTTTATTTATTCACTTATTTTATCTTCAAACGGGCATTTAATATGTTTCATGGTCATGTTTAAATATTGGGTGGAAAAACATCCGAAAAAAATCTAGTTTGTTTCTCAGAAAGGAGAGAGAAGTTTCTCAATGCTACCTTGAGCTAAAAATAAGACACAAATGTTTATATATATATATATATATATATATATATATATATATATATATATATATATATATATATATATATATATATATATATATATATATATATATATATATATATATATATATATATATATATATATATATATATATATAAACGAACATCAAAATATAAAATGAATCTGAAATGAATCATCCCAAAAATATAAGGAGCAAAAATAAATTAATTAATAATTAATGTTCATTTTTTCTCATCCTCAAACCCACGAAATGTGCGCGAATTTCTTTTTCGTTGCTGTCTGAACTTAAATTTTAAATGGGAAAACACATTAACTCATAAAATTGCTCGTATTGTTAAGAAAACTTTAAAAGGGAACTACAACTTACCTAGTTTCCTGTAAACTTAATTTTCTTCTGATTACAAATTTGTTATAGATATGTTTCCTATAGATTTGTGGTAGAAAAATACTGTGTGTTAAAACAGAAAATAATAGGAATTTCAATTACTGATTCATCAGGGATGCACCCCACTCTGGCTGTCCCTTCGTGCAGCATGTGTCTAGGAGATCAAGTCCGGGAAAAGAGTCAAAACAAAAAAAAAAAAAGAAAAAAAAAAGAAAGAAAGAAAGAAAGAAAGAAAGAAAACCACGCCAATAAGACTGGGGTTCCGCGAAAGTGACAATAAATGTTTGATTTCAATTATTTTGCCGATGGCAATCTGGTGGATCAAGGGAAAGGAGCCAAATTTCAAGGTCACAACCCAGCTGAGTTAAAAGAAAAACAGAAATTCGTCCTTTTAGGACGGAATACGCGACACAGCAAAAGATAGGCGGCAAGAGAACTGCAGTTTCATGAGGTTCTCGTGTACTGAATTAACTCGGATGCGGGAAAGTTGCCGATTAATGGGAATATTCAAGGGGAAAATACCGGGTTTCATAAAATTTTTCTCTTTTCAAAAATTTTAGTTGACGTGAGGTACAACAACTGAAAAAACAGACAGTGGTCTTTCGGGAAGGGGGGGGGGGGGTCCGGACCCCATGAACCCTCCCCTTGGCTACGTCCTTGAATTGTTGTTTATACTGCATAATATTCTACTAAGTAATAACTTAATAAAAAGTTAGATTATTCAATAATACATAGAAATTTTTTAAAGTGTACAAAGGACTTTTGTGAAATAAAATTTCCTGCACTTTTTAGTTTTTGATTTTCAAAAACTTAAGTTTTAATATTTTTTTTAAATTCCATGTAGTTTTGTTGAAAATTGATGATAAATCTTATAATTAAATACCTATTCCGAAAAATTAATTCTAACCAATGGATAGGGGCCCATTTCATTGAAAGTCGTAGGTGTACGAACACTTTTGGGAGCCACTGTATATATGCTGTATTTTCTTCAGAATTTGCTTTATTTCCGTTGGTTTTTCACTTCAAATCATATTGTAGCACAAATATTATTTGATAATTTTTCATTTACTATTCAAAACAGTTTGTAAATCGTTCGACTAAGATAAAAGTGAGATTTTATCAAAATTAAAGAGCCGTTAATTAGGCTATAATTAAGTTCTTTTCCTCGCAGAAACAGACTGAATTAAAATTTTCTAACTGTTAGTTTCCCTTTGAATTCAATGTTTAATGATTAAAAGCCAAAGACTAATTTAATTGTGATGCCATAAATAAGGAGACAATAAAAATTTAAATTCAATTTTTCAAAACATTCAATAAAAATAATAACAATAAAACTAGCATGGTTATATGATTTGTTTTCCCCATTTTCATCGTAATCAAGAAAAATGGAAATAACTTTTTTAAACTATCGGCATGTTCCTTGTTTTAACTATACAGTTATGTGACAGTTAAAGATCGTTTCGATGAATTTTCAAAGTTAATGAATTAACCTTTAAATAGAAATAACTTATCATCTAATTCAATTATTTTCTTAAACCTTTTCTTTTTTTTTCATTTGATTCAATAAATGAAAAAAAAAAAAAAAAAAAGAAGATACAACTAAATTATTTTTTCTCAGATGAAAGCATTATTCCAGAAAGATAAAATTTAGAAAGCGAAATATTGTGATTTCTGCTTGGCGATATATTTTATTACACTTAATGAAATGAGTAAGAAAACATATTTTCTTGCATTTTCAGGCTATCTTACATTTTAGACTTTTCTTACCTCGTAAGTTATCATTCAATTTTAAAGTCAGATTCTCGAGAAGATAAAAGACCAATTGAGCGGGCAAATTTGTTGGAAAAATTAATTAACTCTGAGGTTCTTAATCTTCAAAAATACTTTTTCATAAAGATCTTTTTCATCCCTGGTGCATTGAATGCTTTCAGAGTTATTTGATTTTTTTTTTCGTTGATTTTAAAAGAATTCAACTGTACCTTTTTTTTGTTTTGGAAAATGCGCTCCGTTGAAATTAACATATTTTTTTTCAAGTTAAAAAATTGTGGAATCGCATTCTATTCAAAAATAAATAACTTAAGGACACCTCCATTCGGCCCACATTCATTTAAATGAGATTTCGCGTTGTATAGAACTGTACATTAATAATAGTATTCATTGAAAAAGGCTGAAAAGCAGTAACTAAAATTTTAAAGCCTTTTCAATTTAAACGAATTAGATTCTTTTTTACACAAAGCAAAATCTTTAACAGTTGTATTCACTTGTTTCATGAATTTTTTTTCGAAAAGCTACTTTTAAAAGTACAGTAAATTAAAAAGACAAAACCAAATATATTATGAAATTATCGCGAGTTACCAAAAATGGACTTTCGGTCTCCAATGGGCCTCGAGCTACAATTTGGAAAACGCTGCTGTAAGACAGTATTTTAATGCCCAGTGCAGTGACCTTAAAAGAATCTATAAAGAGCATTCATTTTAAAGGACTTTTTTGTTTTGCATTTTAAATTATTATTTTTTGGATATAATGCACATAATTATTTACAAAACATAATATATTAGTATGTTACATTATCATTACACATACATAAACTCTTATTCAAGCCAACTTAAAAACCTTAAAACGCACTGATTAAAATTTAATGAAATTTATTCAAGGGGATGGGAAGAGGGTTCTTCGTTGATTGTGACTATTTCAAGAAGTAAAGGGACATTCATTAATTACGTAAGGATGATTTTGGCCCCCTTACCTCATGAGAGGGTACGTAAGATTTTTCAAATCCCTCCCCCTATTCTTACGTAAGATTCCATTTCGTTTTTCAAAATAATAAAATAACGAATCTTACATCACTGAGATCGTTATTAAATTCACTATTATTAATTTAAACCTTTTTTGTGCGAAGCAATATTTACTAAAAATTTGGAATCTAGACTTAATGTTTTTTCGACTTTTTTTTTTGTATATGATTGATGCGATTTTAATTAAAAATGAAACATGCCATACATAGTGCGATTATTTTATTACATTTTACACTATTCATTCTTTGTAAAACAAATAAAAAACAGCTCATCCTAATACGTTTTTACCTTCCAGACAAAAATGAAATACTGATCCCTGCCAAACCATTTGACCGAGCGATTTCTAATGTAACGTATGGACTTATGTAAGAGTGGGTTTGAGCCCGCCCCTCCCCAAAGTAAGGGCATGTAGAGATTTTTCCAACCCTCTTCCCCTCAAGATCCTTACGTAATTAATGAATGGCCCCTAATGCGATTCAGACGAAATTTCATGTTACAAATGAACCTAAATTTAAACAGGCACTGATTCGCCGATCAATCAAAGGGGTTAGATTTATGTTATCGTCTACGCGATTTAAAATTACACTAAATGATTGCTAATTAATGTGAAATGCATAAATTTAAATATTTTACCTGAAAGTCACGACGAGACAGTCCAAGAATTAAAGAACTAAAAAATTCAAAACTTTCCAAGTGTAGCCAAAAGTTCCTTTCCAAGTGTTCCAAGTGTAGCTTCCCAAGTTTAGCCTGTTTTCATTTTTGCAGGGCTTTAATACACCAAGATAATAATTAAAAATTGAATTAGCATTCTTTAGCCCTTTCGGTAGTTAAAAAACATAATTGCACATTAAAACTCTTGGTATCTTTTGAAACAATTAAATTTCGTGGGCCTGATGGAATTTATTTTAATACTAGTGGTACTCGCAAGGCTTTACCCGTAGTAGAAAATTAAAAGGTCATTTGGTTTGCCTGTACATTTACAAATAATTGATGATGAATTTTTCGCCAATTTGCTATGTTCATTTGCTTGCCTTTGTTACGGTTCCACGGTAAGATAATTTGCTAATTTACTTGTTCACATTGTGACAATTTGCTTGGTAAGATTTTCTTAAAACTGGAATAAAAAAAGAACAAAATCGAATTTTCGAAAAATCGCTTCTAGGTGCACACCCCCATGCTATAAAATAATTCTGCGCCAAATTTCATGAAAATTGACCGAACGGTCTAGCCGCTATATGCGTCACAGAGATCCAGTTAGACAGAGATCCAGCCATATCCAGACAGAGAGACTTTCAATTTTATTATTAGTAAATATTCTAAGCTAATAAAAACGGATTTTTCACACGATTGGCGGCGGTTTCTTACTCGCTGGCAACAAGTAACTGCTCAATGATTGAAAGTATAATGATGCTATATTATATTTGTTAAGAAATAAAATAATTGCTATTGATTTTAGTACATAATTTGGATTTTTAATGGATTTTTTACTTTAATTTTGGACCTGCTTTATTGATTAAATACGTTGTTTCTGCAGAGACGACTGATAAGGGCACTATTTTTTTTTTAAATTTAAGTTAATGATTTTAACGTCTTCGTTATTCTAGCTGAGATTTCTGCATCAAAGCAGTAACTTGCCCTTATCTGGTAGCTGCAATACTTAAATTTGGATGCTCGTGAAGATGGCTATTGTGACTGTGCTTAAGATCCGATCATTCGTAGGAAATATGTGGAAGAAAGTTTTACGATGGTTACAATATACGAAGTTAGGTTTTATTTTTAGTTATTTTAATATCATTAACTTTTTGTTTGCGTTTTTTTTTTTTTTGGTTTCATCTTATGGTCTGTTGTTACAATATTTGTTTTTAAAATTTAATCTTGTCCTTTTTCTTCGTTTTCTTTCTTGCTCTATCTTTCTTCATTTTTATTGTCCACCCCCCCCCCCTTCAATCTTTCTCTTTTTAAATATTTTTATCCTTTTCTTCCTTCATAAATTTAATTAATATCTTTGTTTAATTAGTTTTAAGTGCTTCATTCAAAAACGTACATTATATTTCTTTTTGAAGAGTAATTTAACGTTTTAAAATGTAACTAAGTTTTTTAAATCTGTGTTTAGCTAATTACATGTTTGTTTGCAGTTTTACTGTCTTTATTTTGTTTTAATTCTTATTGAATTTTTTTTATTAGGGGAAACATAGCATTAATCTGATGAAGAAAATGATAAATAACGTAAAATGTTCTTAAAATTGGAACTGCACATTCGTTACTTCATTTCCTTTATTTTAACGAAGCATGATAAGTGAGACATTTCCACATTTCCGCAATCTGTTTCTAAACGCATAAGCTCGTATTTACGTCTCTCATGCGTCTGTTTAGTTTCAAGCTGCTTGATATGATTTCGCGCATACGACTGGAATTTAAATGTTTTGACAAACTGTCAATGAATGCTGCAATATAGGAAACAGAGAAGACAACTTAGGGCAGTTAATATTAAAACTAACATTTATACAGCACTGAAGATTAAGTAAAAACACTTCGCAATTTCAACACTTCAAAATATCTTTCTACACATCCATATCTATACTAATAATATAAAGCTGAGGAGTTTGCTTGTTTGATCGCGCTAATCTCAGGAACTACTGGTTCGAATTGAAAACTTTTTTCTGTGATGAATAGTCCATTTATTGAGGACTTGTGGTACCCGCACGGCTTTGCCCGTAATAGAAAAATTAAAAGGTCTTTTGGTTCGCCTGAATATTTACATATAATGTATGGTGAATTTTCTCGCCAATTGGCATGTACCCATGTTATTGTTCCACGTTATGATAATTTCGTATCTCGCCAATTGGCTTGAGCCCATGTTACGGTTCCACGTTATGATAATTTCGTAATTTACTCATCCATCTTATGATATTTTTGTTCTTAAAATTGAAATAAAAAACGAATCACATCGAATTTTCGAAAAATCGCTTCGAGGTGCACACCCCCATGCTACAAACTAACTTTGTGCCAAATTTCATGAAAATCGGCCAAACGGTCTAGACGCTATGCGCGTCACAGAGATCCAGACATCCAGACATCCTACAGACATTCAGAGATCCTTCGGACAGAGAGACCTTCAGCTTTATTATTAGTAAAGAAGGCTATATAACATCACGCTATGAATAATAGGAGTGGAGCAGCAATAAATTGAAATAAATCAATAATGATCATGATGCATTTTTTGTTGCATAAATAGCTCGAACTATTGTTGCCTAAAAAGCTCAGTCGGTAAAACCCTCCACCAGCAACCCTAGGCTCTCGGTTTCAAATTCGGTGGCGGGCGGGAAGATTTTCAGCATTTATTATCCGGCTCATTTAAAAATTAATTAATTTATAAATCAAGGGATTCAATCATTTTTTATTGACTTTTTTTTTCTTTCGATTTTCCTATTTAACGGAAAACATCGATGTGGATAAAGGTGTGTAATGTGTATCATATATATATATATATATATATATATATCATATCGTGATGTACTTCAAATAGTTTTTTAATACATTGTTGTCTTATTAAAACTGATGAAAACGCGGGACACAGCTAAAAACAACTAAAGGAAAGTATAAATTGTTTCTCAATATTATTACTGACCCAACGCTGGAACGCCAGGTAACGCTTTGCAAGAAACTAAGAATTTCTATATTTCTGAATCTTTTTTTTTCGTGAGTGGGGGGGGGGAGCGGAAAGCTGGAATAAAAAGTTTCACAAGTCCACTAAATAAACATGTCTAACCAGTGAACAAGCACAAAATCTTCTGGTCAACGATCATAGGATGTTTGCTTTAAAATTATTTTCACTGAAGATTCCTCATATTCTATATTCATTTCATTTCCTACTTTTTAATTTAAAACTCTTTGCTAAATTGTCATTATAATTGTCATTATATAGCGAGTTTGAACCTAAAAAAGAGTTTTAGAGCTTTTACAAAAATCTTTAGTTCGCGCATACGCATTGAATTGGACTAAAATCGCCTAAAAGTTGAAATTCACGTATGCGCTACTAAAGATGTTATGTAAGAGCTATAATATGATTTTTTAGGTCGAAACTACGCTATATACTGATAATTTATGGTTGTTGAACTAAAAAAATTGAAAAAAGGTTTTTTTTTTAATTTTGAATATTTAATGTATAACATTTTTTAAAACTTTCTGCCTCATGCGCGAACTCAAGATGTTTCCCCACAATATATATTTTAAAATTTTTTTCCCAACTGAGGATATCAAATTACAACTTTTGAGGGATAAAACGATTCCAAAATTAAAAAAAAAAAAAAAAAAACGATTTTTGGGCGGGCCTAAAAAAGGAAATTTTTGATAAGGAACTTCTTATAGAAAGGGGGAAAAAAAACGTGTATTGCCACCCTGAACGTGAAAAAAATAATTAAAAAAAGTTAATATTTATTTCTTCAGGTCGCGCATTGGCGGAAAATTTGCAAAAAAGTTGAAAAATGGTCAATTTTCAAATATTTTTATGAAAATCCAAATGCTCAAAATTTTTGTTCTAATCCCGTTTAAATGCTTCCTTTGAATAGTCTTTTAATATGTCTTTGAAATTATTTACATTCATTTGCAGTTTTTGGTTCGCGCATGAGCTGCAAAGTTACGTGAAATCAACCAAAAATCGACGTTTTTAGCTTATTTTGTATATTTGAGTGTTGATTCTTTTTGATCCCAGTTATATATTTTTTTACAGTAAATGTGCACTATATACCTCTTTGCTGGAACTGCAATTATATTATGTTGCATTAACAACCCAGAACCCACCCAAGGTGGTGGTTGTACTTTGTGCTCTACCCTGCAGTTTCCAAAGAGAATGGTTATTGACAGGACTCATACGTTTGTAAAGTAACTTACAATCATAACAACTATTTGGTTTCAAACAAGTTTCTACGTTTCGATCAAGGTTTGAAGTTGGACTTGTGACTAAATTTTTGCATTGAGGATCGTGTGCATAAATGTTTTCACATTAATCAATATCTTGTCAGCTAAAAACATCGATTTTTGGTTGATTTCACGTAACTTTGCGGCTTATGCGCCAACTAAAAGCTGTAAAAGAATGTAAATGTTTTCAAAGATATATTAAAAGACTATTAAAAGGAAGAATTTAAATGGGATTAGAAAAAAGATTTTGAACATTTGGATTTTTATAAAAATATTTGAAAATTGACCATTTTTCACCGTTTTTTCCAAACTTTGCTGCCGATGCGCGGTCTGAAGACATACATATCATTTTCTTAATTATTTTCCCCATGTTTAGGATGGCAATACACAACTTTTTTTTAATTAGAAGTTGATTCTCGAAAATATCCTTTTTTCAGCCCACCCTAGTGGGCACCCCGTAGAAGTAAGTTTAAATTGCCAATTAACCTAAGAACATATCAAACTGTATTTTAGACTACTTTCCCAGTAAAAGTCAGAGAAAGAAGACGAAATCATGGAAAAAGGATTATTGCATCTTAAAAATATCGAGAAAAACAAAAACAAAAAAAAAAGTCAAAAATAAATAAAGTAATTAAATAAATATCGAAAATTAAAAATTGGAAAGTAGGGTATTGAGATGGGGAAAAATGTGTCTGTCGGTCTGTCTGTCTGTCTGCCCCCTCCCTAATAACTTTTGAGTGAATGGACAGATTCAAACAAAAATTTTTTTTTGTTCGAAAGATCTCGGCGAGGAGACCTCATTCCTACATTTCATTTTTTGATAACTTTCCGTTCAATTTTGAACGGTTCAAATCCCTTAACTTTAGTGCCTAAGGGGAAACTGAAAGTCAATATAGATTCTAAACTTAAAGGCGCATTTACTTCAAAATTTTTGAGCACCTGACTCCAATTCCCAGAATTTTGCAGTGCCTGACTCCAATTCCAACTCCTATGCCCAAAAATTTGTCGAACTCCGACTCCCCGCCTTTGACTCTGACTCGAGCTTTGGCAAAAATGCATACACGGAGGAAAAATAACTGTACTCTTGGAAGTTCGATTCTAACTCCTTTGTCCCAAAATAAGCCCAGCTCCGAGAACATTGGTAGAGTTGCAAACTTTAGAGAAAGTGACCGATTCCAACTCCGAGTCTTTGAATTAATAAAACCTTCGGCTCCCGAATTTGACTCTTTCGCCCCAAAATGAGATTGACTCCGACTCCACAGTCATGGTTTTTACTGTGAAATAATTATTGTTAATATTATTTGTTTTTATTTTCACTCAAAAGTTTTAATTTATGTATTTAGTTTTTGGCGGAGAAATTTGGAGTCTTTTATGTTTCCACGTAAAGATATGCGTAGGCGATTTTTTTTTTTCGTCAATGAAAATTATTTCTTTAAGTTGACATTTTATTGTTTTTATTTATTTTTGAAAGTACATTAATTTATTTTTAAAATTATTTTTTGGCAACAACTGAAAAACAAAGGATTTTTTTAAATTAAGCTTTGTTGAGAGCTCAGAAAAGAGTGGACTGTATTATGAAAATTTTAATTATTTTATTGATGCCAAGGTGGGCATTGAATTGATAAGGTTCTTTACATAGGCCAAGGGGCCGTTACATATATGTGCAGGGCACAGCTGAAATAGTTCTTCACATAGGCCAAGGGGCCGTTACATATATGTGCAGGGCACAGCTGAGGATTACTTCCTCACTCGTTGAGCATCCAATTGCTTCTGCTAGCTTACTCTTACTTGCCGTAGGTGGCGCTGTTGTAGGGCGTGACAGGGCACACCGAACATTCCGCCCGGCGTTGAAATGTTGATTTCAACAAATTAATATAACAAATAGTAAAAAAGACAATTATATAAAATGACTAAAGAAATACAGAACATTCGCATACAATTCAAAATTACACACAATATAAAATTCTACAGGTAAATCTTTATACATTCTCAATAGGCAAAACTGCAATTTTTGTAATTGGTCTTTTGTATATACCATTTTTAGTATGAACTGTAACAACTCTTACATGGTTGTCTTTTCCGTAGAATATCTCATTAATTCTTCCCAATAACCATTTACAGATAGGAAGGTTTTCTTCTTTTACAATTACCATATCTCCAATTTTTACATTTTGTTTAGCAAACAACCATTTATTTCTCTGCATTAATGTGCTCAAATAGTTATTTGACCAATTCTTCCAGATATTTTGAACCATTTTAGTTGTTTTTTGCCATAAATTAAGTCTGTTATTATTTAACTCAGTTAAGTTAGGTTCAGCGATAGTATTAATTGGTCTACCTATGAGAAAATGTCCAGGAGTTAGAACATCTAAATCATCAATATTTGATGTTAAAGGAGTTAGAGGGCGTGAGTTTAAAATTCCCTCTACCTGAATAACAATAGTTAAAAACTCTTCATAGGTTAATATTGTATTTCCTACAGTTCGTTTGAAATAATACTTAAAAGACTTGACTCCTGCTTCTGCAAGACCATTAAAATTTGGTGCTCTTGGAGGTATAAATTTCCATTTTATATTTTCCTCAGTTAAAAAATTGTACAGAGAATCATTTTGTTTATTGAAAAGATCCCTCAATTTTTTAATTTCTGAATTTGCACCCTCAAAATTCTTTGCGTTGTCACTAAATATTTTTTCTGGTTTCCCTCGTCGGGCAAAAAACCGCTTTAAGCAAGCAATACATGCTTCTGCAGTTAAGTCATTTACGATTTCTAAGTGGATTGCTTTTGTTGCCATGCAAACAAAAATACAAACGTATATCTTGTGATAGTTACCTTTTCGTTGGCCCTTATACTTAATCAGAAATGGGCCACAATAATCAATAGCACAAGAATTAAACGTAAAATTAACATTAATCCTTTCTGAAGGTAATTCTCCCATTATTTGTTGAGAAGGGATAGGTTTTGCCTTAGTACAAATAACACATTGATGAACAATCTGTCTAGCAATGTTCCTGCCATTAAGTGGCCAATACAATTGCCTAACCGAATTTAACAAAGCTTGTGGGCCATTGTGAAAGTTTTTAGCATGAAAATAAAGAAAAATAAGTTTGGTTATCTTATGCTCAGACGGCAATATAATGGGATGCCTTTGATTATAGCTTAAATTTGCATTGTTTATCCTACCACTTACTCTAATCAAACCATTTTTATCAAGAAATGGATCAAAATATTTTAACTTACTCCTTGAAGAGAGTGGCAAACCCTTTTTCAAAGTCAAAATTTCTTCAAAAAAGTACTTACTTTGTACAAGCTGAAGAAGAAAAATTTTAGATTTTTCCATTTCATCCGAACTGATGGGGCCTGTTAGTTTACTACCTGGTTTTCTGCAGTTATTGTGAAACCTAAAAAGTAAACTAACCACACGAATTAATTTCAAGAAACTATTAGTAATACTAAAGAGGCCCTCAAAAAATAAGTTGTCATGTACAGTTAACAGGGAAGTTGTATTTTGTTTCAGTTCTTTCGCAAAATGTTCTTCACTGTAATTAGATTCTGGGTTTGAGTAGAAGGTCCAGTTGTCATCTGCAAGGAACTCAGGGCCATCCCACCAAAGCTTGTTCGTAGAGAGCGAAATGGCGTCTTGTCCCCGGGACAATGGGTCTGATGGGTTACACTCGGAAACCACGTGTTTCCAGTCAAAATTTTTAGAAAGTTCCTGAATCAATGATACTCGATTGCTGACGAATGTCTTGAGGAGATGTGGTGAGGTAGAGATCCAGGCGAGAGCAATAGTCGAATCTGACCACAATGTCACCTTATCTATTTTAAGCTTGAGAGCGGTCATCACTCTGTGAACCAGTTGACATAGCAGGAGGCACGCTGACAGCTCCAATCTGGGAATACTGACCGTCTTTAATGGTGAAACTCGGCTTTTGCTACAGATAAGTTTGCAGCTATGAGTGTCTGAGTTAGAGGATTTGAGGTATACTGACGCTCCAAAGGCCTTTTCGCTGGCATCAGCGAAACCGTGGATAGAGATGGAGGTCGGATCTTGTACAAGGATGCATCTAGGAAAATTAAATGTTTCTATAATTGGAAGAGACCTTAGAAACTTGTCCCATTCCAGTAAAAAGTCATCTGGAACTTGTTCATTCCAGTCGCATTTTAGCAACCAAAGCTGTTGCATTAATATTTTGGCTTGACATATTACCGGACCGATTAGTCCTAGCGGGTCGAATAAGCGAGCAATTTGGCTGAGCACTTCTCGCTTTGTATAAGTAGAGCTTAAGTTCACAGTAACCTTAAAGTTAAAGGTGTCTGAGTTACTATTCCATAGCAGTCCTAGTGTTTTCACTGGTGAATCTAAATCTTTTTCCTTGAAAGAGAAATCTGGACAGTCTAATGACCTTACATCTGCATTAGAACGCCATTTGTGTAGACACATTTGACCTGCCTGAAGTAGTTCAGATAACTGTCTAGTTAATTCCTTGAAGTCCGTCAGATTGGATGATCCAGAGAGACAATCGTCCATGTAAAAATCGTTGAGGACGATTTCCGAGGCTAATGGGAAGCTTTTTTCTTCATCCCTTGCAAGTTGTTGCAGCGTTCTTGTAGCAAGATATGGGCTGCTTGCACATCCGTATGTGACAGTTTTTAAGCGAAAAATTTTGTCCGGTTCCTCCTTTCCTTCTCTCCACAGGATTTTTTGGAAATTAGTGTGAGAAGGATCTACTTCGATTTGGCGAAACATTTTATTGATATCAACAGTAAACGCCCAAATATGTTTTCTAAAACGCGTTGTTATAGCAAAGAGATCATCTTGGATCATTCCTCCCTTTAATAACAAATCATTTAGTGACTTCCCGTTAGTTGTTTTGCAACTCCCGTCAAAAACAACTCTTAATTTTGATGACGTGCTGGACGGTCGGAGCACACCATGATGGGGAAAGAAAAAACCCTCTTCAGGATTTTTATCTTCAACTATTTCCTCCATATGGCCTAAATTTTCATATTCTTGAAGAAAACCTACATACAATTCTTTTAATTTTGGGTCGCGATCTAATTTTTTCCACAACTGAGTTAATCTCTTTGAAGCGATTTGCTGAGAATCCCCCAATCCCTCATCATTTGATATTTGAGGTTTAAAAGGCAAATAAACAACGTATCTACCATCATTCTTCCGATAATGAGTATTTAAAAAATGTTCATTGCAATAACGCAATTCTTCACTAACTATTGGTTTGGTTTGATCAACCTGCTCAATTTCCCAAAAGGAGGTTAATGCTTTGTCCAAACGTTCAGATTCTAAAAGTAGAAAACATGAATTAGATGATGGTTTATCGGATTTTGATGGGGGTACAGTACCTGATACGATATGACCAAATACAGTTTCAACTAAATATAACTGTGAGTTATCAATTTTAATTTTATTTTTGCCTAAAAGATAAAAAAACAGGGAGGCTCCCAGTATTACATCTACCTTTTTTGGAATATTCCATGCCTTGTCCGCTAGTTTCATATTTGACGGAAAATTATAATTGGAAATATTTATATGACATGGAGGGAAGACAGCAATTTTTGGAACAACTAACATATCCAGATGGTATAATTTAGATTTAGTTTCGTTAGATAACTCTGTTGAGATAAATGATTTTGAATTACAGATGGAATCAGTGATTCCTGCAATAGGAACGTGGGTTTTTTGCTTCTTTAATCCTAAAGAATTTGCGGCATTCGTGGTGATTAAATTAACACTTGAGCAGCAATCTAAGGAAGCCACTAATGAACTGAATGATCCACTGCTATTTTTCAAATAAATCACAGCTGTGTTCAAAATAACGCAAGGATTTTTCTGATTCTCATGCGCTAGTAAGGCGGTTGAAGTAGAAGGGAAGGAAGGGAGGGGTGGACTTGATATATCGCCTACTTGAGAAGACGTATTGGCGTCTTCATTTTTTTCTTGCTCGATGCAATGAATCAGACTATGATGAGCCTTATTGCAAATGAAGCATTTGCTCTTCGAAAGGCAAGGATTTGGAAGATGGTTATTCAAACAAATTCTACAAAAGTTATACTTATTTACTAGGCCTATTCTTTTGTTTAAATTCATTTGTTTAAATTTCTCACACCGGTATAAGGGGTGCGTTTCATTGCAATTGAAAATCACACATTGCTTAGTTTTATTATTATTTTTCAGAAGAAAAGAGTGGTTTTCACTATTTATATGGGTGCCAAGTTTCATATTAACTTGGAACTTCTTTTTCTGCGTTTGAGAAGTAGACGCTTGAATTATTCTCGAACGCTCTTCTAAAAAGCTTAAGAAATCGTTCAGTTTCGGAATGACATTTTTGTTTAGTGTCATTTCGAAACTCTTTCTGACATCTGGATCTAATTTTTGAAACAACATGTGCAGAATTAATGTGTCTGACAGTTCATTAGATTTCAATCCAAGTAAATCTAATGCGCGGATTTGACATTTTGTATCATCTATCAGTTGCATTAACTGATTGGGAGAGTCTTGAATCTTAGACATAGTTAATATTTTAAGCACATAATGTTCTATTACTGCGCGTTTATTTTCATATCTGTCTTCTAAAGATGACCACAGAGAGTCATATGTATCTTGAGACGATTCAAGTCTTTTAGCTTCTCCCTTTAAGCAACTTTTTAAATAACATAATTGTTGCGTGGGGGTTAGTTCAGAATTATTCCCGATTATTGACATGAATTGAACTTTAAAGTTCTGGAAATCTTCATACCTTCCCGAAAATGAGGGTAAGGGTAAGTCGGGAATTTTAAATTTGTTTACATTTTTAACAGTTTCTTCATTAGAAGAATTGCACTTTAATTTCGAGAGGAAAATATTAATTTTTACCTCTGCTTGATCCAGTTCGTCTTGAAGCTCCATTGTCAGGGATAGAGCGTCCTTTAGATCGATTTCATCCGGGAGTCTTGTATAGGACAAGAGCATCTCTTCAAGTGCTGATTTCAGTTCGAGAACAGCTTTCATTTTACTTTTTAGTAGAATTTCTGTTTCTGTCACATCTTCAATATCCAGGGTAAATAAAGATGCGAACTTACACAATTTCTCTACTTTGACTTTTAGCGCTCCGCGTTGACGGTTTAATCCAACAAGTGATGTCATTTTACTGGAGCTCAGGGTCGCACGGACCAACTGTTGAGAGCTCAGAAAAGAGTGGACTGTATTATGAAAATTTTAATTATTTTATTGATGCCAAGGTGGGCATTGAATTGATAAGGTTCTTTACATAGGCCAAGGGGCCGTTACATATATGTGCAGGGCACAGCTGAAATAGTTCTTCACATAGGCCAAGGGGCCGTTACATATATGTGCAGGGCACAGCTGAGGATTACTTCCTCACTCGTTGAGCATCCAATTGCTTCTGCTAGCTTACTCTTACTTGCCGTAGGTGGCGCTGTTGTAGGGCGTGACAGGGCACACCGAACAAGCTTATTAATTTTAATCCTTTTTTTTCTTTTCAAAAGCGGTTAAAGATATTTTTTAATGAAAAAAAATGAATTAGCTGCTTTGTTTAAAAGGTGCTGCTACTTTATTTTTTCGTTTATTTATTTTTTTACGCATCGAATTCTTCAGACGAGGGAGGCACATTTTAGTATTTCTAAAATTCAATTTTAAATATTAAAAAAAAAAAAATGTTTGATATAATTTGCGATTTTACATAATTTTCAGAATAGTGATCAGGTACCAGAAGTCTTTATTGGTATACGGGAAAGTGGGCTCGTTTATTTTTGAACGGAACTGAGCTTAAATTACTTACTGTTTATTTGGGGCTGTGTTCATTCATTAGTGTTACTACCTTAACTGTTTACGTTTTAACTCTTAGCAACAGTATATTAGAGGTAATAATTGGTTTACCTTAAGCGGGATCATAAATAATCTAAAAAATGAAAAGACACTAGATGGTTTTCTAAGCTTCGTTATTAAGAATAAAAACAACTAAATGGCCTCATAAGCGTTAATGTTAGTGAAAAAAGTCGTTAATTTAACTAAAGATGGTTAGAAATACCAGTCAATAATGTTAAACTTAATTATCCGAAATTGCCGCTCGTGATAAGGAACAAATTGCTACTTAACCATAATATTGCTTATCTAAACCGTTTTAAGAGTATTATTCTGTACTAGCAGTACCCGCACGGCTCTGCTCATGCTATAAAGTTAAATAAAAAACTTTTAGAGCAAGTGTAAATTTCCCTTTCCACTTCGAAATAAACTGAAAGATTCTGTTTCTTTAGTTAAAATGTGCACATATAATTTTGTCTAAGCTCCAAACAAGTAACAATAAAGTAAATAAAAAGAAATCCTGATATAAAGATTGCACCTGTCGTCAAAATCCTCTCTTTCAAAGAAAATAGCATCTAATTTAAATACACTTAGAATCATTTAAAATCGCTGTAGAAGGCGTTTAAAGTAAAAAAAATATGATAATAGCTTTTAACTCTCCAATCCAAAAGATACTACCAATAAAAGAAGCAAAGAAATAGAAATATTACTAAACTTAGATTTATCGAATCAAAATATATATAAGCAAAAAAAAAAAAAAAAAATAATATGGTAAAAATCAACAATCACATGCCTAAGACATTGTCGAAAGACCGAATATTTTCGGTAAATCACAGGCAAAAGTCGAGATTCTTTAACTTCGGTTTAAAAAAAAGGTTGGTGGGACGGCTAGATAAACAAACATAAGAGTTATTGAAACAATAATGACATTGAAATAAAAAAGTTATCTTCAATTGTCAAAATGAAACAATGTCCAAACGTTTGGACCTTCCTTACAACACACACACACACACACAAAAAAAAAAAAAAAAAAAAAAAAATGAATTTTGACTTCTTGAATTCAAATTATGTTTTTCGCAATCACGAGTGTGTGTGTGTGGGGGGGAGGGGGTATGTGTATGTGTGTGTAGGCATGCGTGTTTATGTCTGTGTGCATGTATGAGTGTGTGGGTAGTTGTGTGTGGGGGGGGGAATGTGTATGTGTGTGTAGGCATATGTCTTAATGTTTGTGTGCAGGCATGAGTGTGTGGGTAGTTGTGTGTAGGTGTGTGTGTATGTGTAGGTATCTGTATGTATGCGTGTGTGTGTGTATGTGTTTGTGTGTGTATGTGTGTGTAGGTGTATGTATGTGTGTATGTGTGTGTAGGTGTATGTATGTGTGTATGTGTGTGTAGGTGTATGTATGTGTGTATGTGTGTGTAGGTGTATGTATGTGTGTGTAGGTGTATGTATGTGTGTAGGTGTATGTATGCGTGTGTACGTGCGTGTATGTATGCGTGTAAGTGTAGGATATTGACGCAACCTGGAGACGGTTTTCGCTATAGGAGCAGCATCGTGAGGCGGCCGGCCGACGGTGGTTCTGGGCGGGGAAAAAGAAATTATAGCACATCAAAACTGTCAAGTGAGAACAATAAACAATCGTGATTGCTCAAAAAAATCGTTTCTGAAAATCGCAAGGACTCCATTTTTACACTGAACATTATAAGTTTCATTTTTTTCCGGGGAGAAGGGGGGCGGGAGATGACACCAAAAACACCCCTCCCCGGGTGACACCCGTCTTAGAAACGCTATTGAATGGAATACAGGCAAATTGTATAGCACTTCGAAACATCCTGGTCTAAAACATTCGAAATTGAGAAAACGATTTAACTCATTCCATAAATTTCAAAAATGCTATTCATCTGTTAAATAAATAGTGAAAGTTGTCGCAACTCATTCACAAAACATTTTACTACGGAGTCTCTCATCCGTAAAAATGACCTTCGTGTATCTCGAACGTCGAAAACGTGGCAGCTCAATATATGCACATAAATTTCGGACAGAGCGTTAAAACCAGAATCATTTTTCAACCTGTAATTAGTACCACCGTCATATAAATTCTACTCCTTTCTACTCAGAGAATTGTTTGAAGTAATGGAAGAATAATTTTGTGGACATTGTTCTTCATCCTTACTTTTGTATTTTCCGTGGATTTCATCCATTTTAACTCATACTTTCTCTTCATATGAAAGTTGATAAATATATACTTTCCACAGAAATAAGTGTTTCTAGAAGATCAAAGGTTTGATGGAATTCATCGATAGCTTAAGTTGCTGCAACAAAATTGGCATTTTTTTTTTCAATAGATTTGGCAAAATAGCGCCGTCACAGGAGTTGAGGAGCTGACCGCCGAGGTTCCCCACTGATGGTGGGGTTGTTGTCAAGGTGTTCGTCAGAGTCGAATTTAGCTTCATGCCGCCCCTAGGCAGATTTCCAGAAGTTTTTTTTCCTTAGAAAAAAACAAAATTTCCTTGACTCAAAAAATAAAATAAAATAAAATAAAAATAAAAAAATAAATAAATAAATAAATAAATAAAACAAAAGCAAAAAAAGTGTTCCCGAAATTTAAACTGTCAAGCTTATGCAGAAATGATGACATTTCACACATTCAGGGGCGCCCCGATGGGAGGATCACAGTAATCTCCCCAAAAATGGGAGGGGGGGTGGGGTCATGACTCAAGTACTGTTCTTGGGCCGGTGATTAAATGATTCTTATAAGCCCATTTTAATAAATATTTACAATATGTAGGTGTACTTTTAAACATATATAAATTAATAGATCCTGATTATCATTTTTTCATGGCCATATAGTTTCATATAACATGTTTTCTTTTATTCTTTGAAGTTAAAAAAAAAATCCTTTTTCTGGCAACGCAGATGAAAAAATGTAAAATGATATAAACATGAGTTAGACATATAAAGGAAAATATTATGAGAGAAAATGGAGATATAAACATAAAATGCAAGATTTGTCTCGAATGCTAAGCATGTTAGCACGTTTCACATAAGACATCATCTTTATTTTCAGAAAAAATTATCTAACTGCTTTGCTGTTTAATCACTTGTTATGTTTTGCTAAAAAACACATTTTGATTTAAAAAAAAGAAAAGAAGATAAAAAAAATGAAAGAATTTATTTGGAATGTAAAGTTACGTATTAGTGCTCTTTTGATCAGTACCGCGTTTTGAAATCGAAAGCTAAGTTATTTAATACATCTATATTGCTGAATCTTTGATGAGCAGTGAACTTCAATGTCTTGTGTGTTAACCATTTTATCAGCTGTCATCTTTGTTTATAACAGCATCTTTATCCTTTTTTTTTCATCAACGAATCAACGATTTGAATAATTTTCTCTGTTATTATCTCACTTGCGTTTCTTAATACTCCTCACTGTTCGATGCTATTTCATTAGTAAATTGTAACTGAATTACATTGCAAAGAGTCCTCAGTTTCGGCTTTTAAAAACTGCCAATTTTAAAAATGCATTTACTTTCATGAATAAAAATTTAGTTTAAAAAATGTGTGATTAAAGCAAAATTTGCCGCCCTAGGCAGCTGCCTACTCTGCCAATTGATAAATTGGGCCCTGAAGCCATAGTTTCCTTAATACCTTATCCAGTTTACAAAGAAAGTCATATTTTATAGATTTTTTTACCCAACAAACATCTCAAAAAAAAAAAAAAAAAAAAAAAAAAACCCTCACATTTTGGCTGTTATTCAGAAAATTACACTTAAAAAGTGTATCTTTCAATCCCTTCTGTCGAACGCGAATGCTTCGTACGGGTGAGCTTGTAAAGCTTAATTCATTAACTTACGGTGTAATCAAGATGTCGACAGTAAATGAATAAATAAATACCTCTTTGCAGAACTCAGAAACTTCCAGTCACAAATACCAGAGAGCGTTAACCACTAAATTTTCCCTATGCTACTACAACGCGCTCCCAGAAACCAATACCGTTGAGAGTTTCGCAAAGTTCTCATGCTTTGTGGGTTATTGGCAAAATATTTATTCATTCAGTAACTCGGGAACATTACGATAATGCAAGCTACTTCTAAAACCATGGAAATAAATGTTAAAAGGATGTAACTAGAATGCATTTTGTTGCGAAATCGCAAATACGTTGGAGAAATGAACAATCGCACTATGCTGTACAATCAATAAATCAAATTCCTTTAAAAACAACATCCAGTTCTGTCATGTCATTAAAATAAATATTATACCTTTCGTTGTATAATTTTATTATTTCCTCTCCATTGCACTCACACACACACACAGACACAGACACATACACACACACACACGCACGCACGCGCGTAAGCACGCATATAGTCCACCGTTTAATGTGATCACGTTGGGACACCATAATTTTCATACTTCATCCATAGAAGTAGTATTGACCAGATGCACAACGAAAAACCGGATCCAAAGACAACTGAGACCACCTAGTAAACGGGTAAGTTTCCGCAAGGCCCATGCGGCGCTACTGAAGCTTGCGCGCAAGCAATTTTTTCCGTAGCCTACAAGGATACAAACAGAGATGTATCCACTGGTAATCACAAGGTTGCATTTTCGTAAGCAACGATTTTGCCTGATAACTTCAAGACAGGCGCGTTCAATGGCGCTACTGGAGTTGTGTATCTAGTTATATTATAATTATATCTTCGTCTGGTCAATTTTTTCAGTTCTAACTGAAGCGTTTTAACAATTTTCAGTTTCATTGTCATTATACACTGGTGTGCAAAAATTAAGAACGAGACGGTTTTTCAATATAACTTCGTACAAAAGCTTTCCAAATCCATTTAATACCGTAAGATCCCCATTACGTAAGGACGTATGTAATGTAAGCAACACTTACTAAAAAAAAATCAGAGGAATAAAAAGAAGCTTTATTGAAAAAGTAGCATGGAGCGCAATGCGACTGAAGGTCGAAACATCCCTGTGATGGGTGTCCAGCAAGAAACATCCGGTCTTTAGTAGGGGATATGATCTCCCCCGACTGCTAGGCAGGTTTCACAGCGTCTGCCCACGCTAAGAATGAGGGTGTCAATGAGGGTGTACTCCAATTTCTTCCTCAGACCCGGAGGAATAGGGGGAGCTAACAAAGCGCTTATTGTTAGCCGATGCTCTCCAACCATACCTCCCGCAGAGAAAGGTGTTTGAGAATACAAAACTGTTTTTCCTTTGAAAATGAAGTTGGCGATTACTTGGCGTCTTAAGGGGTTGCCCACCCATAAACAGGTGAGTGAAAATTAAGAATAGGCAGCACGTGTGTCCACGATTTCAAAATGGCGGACGTAACATTTATTCAATCTACTAGAAAAAGAAAATCTCCGCAACATATAACGATTATTTGTACTGCATATTTTCATTCCAAAAGAGGAAACAAGACGTACTGGTCCCGCATTAGAAAATTGACATGAAATTGTCGTGAAAATTTTCTGTCTTCTAATTTTAAAATGGTTTTCCAAAATAAAAGAATCCTCAAAACTTTTAGTAATAATGAAGTAAAAGTACTGGTGAATAGCGAATAGTAAAGCTGATTTTATTTTTTCAACTTCTGAAATTTTTTTAATAAATATATTTTTTAAAAAAATAATAAAGGGGCCATTTCATCGTATTTTTTCCGAATGTAAGGCTTCAACATGGCACTTTTTTTTTGCCATAACTGCTTGATGTACTGTTTGATGAGCACATTGTTTTATTTTGAGTTTGCGTGTTGGAAGGACTAACTCAAAATAAAACGATGTGTAAATCAAACTGTAAATTAAACTTGGTTAGTCATTCAGCTTGGACACAATCTGTGAAATTCGGTACATATACTTGTTCTAGAACATAAAATCCACAAATCCAAATTGTCAGTTTCCATGTCTATTTTTTTATAATTACTGAAATCCATGATGTTTTTCACTGACTTTCCAGTTGCACGGGTACTCTACAATGACATGTTTGTTCAATATTAAGGGATGACATTTCTAAATGTTTAAATCCGAGACAGGATTATAGATTGCAAGATTACTGGGTAAAGATTGTAGATGCTTGTTGTTTTTGAATAGTTACATAATTCAGTAAGCTCATTTTGTCCTCAGGGCTGATCCTAGGGTGTCGGCCGCCCGTGTGCAAAGACCTCATGTGCCGCTCCTGACCTCATGTGCCATTTCTTCATGTTTTGACTAATACTTAACGCCCATATAAATCTTTCTTCAAATTCCTGTATCAAGTTCTAATTTAAAAAAGAAAAAAAAACAGAAGAAGGATGAATTTATTAACTTATAATCTTAAGAACTTAGTTAGATCAGTTAATCAGTACGGTAAAGGTGTTCTTGTGTGAGGGTGTATATCAGCATCAAGACTTGGAACTTTTTAATTTTTTGATGAAATAATGCATCATGCTATTAATTTAAATATTTTAAAAAACATTTTAAAACTATTAGCTCAAAATTTGGTAATCGGAAACAACTTTGTTTTTTTGTTGTTTTTTTTTAAATCAAGATAACGATAAGCAGCACAAGTTTGCGTTTGGTGCCTCAAAAATTGACCTTAAGCTTAGAAATATCTCGTAAATCGCTAGATTTAAACTTAATGGAACATATTTGGAGATATCTGATGGCTAGATTACGAAAATACACCATTGAAACGAAAAGCGAGCTAGAAACTGTAAGACTCGAAATGCGGCTGAAAACTTACTCAGAAATTGCAGAAAAAAAGAAAGAAAAAACAATGAGCGAAAAGTAGTCTAGTGTGAAGATATTTTTACACTATGCATCACTTCAATGGTACATAGTGATTACTTTAGATTTGCTTGATTACTTAAGTTTTATACTCAATAAATCTTAAGTAATCAAGCAAATTAGGTAATATATGAAGATTTGGTTGAAATATGCTTTTTGGACTATTTTGAAATGCAAAAGGCTGAAAAATAATGATAAATAAAAATTATAACAGAGCTATTTGGATTTTTTTCCATGTAATTTTAGAAAAACTTACATGGTCTGCCCTGTATATTTATGTACCTAATAGAAAAGCTGCATAGGTTTTTAAAAAGAAAAAAAATGAAAACTATTCAGCAAACTTTCATTACCTTAAAAAATATAATTTCTTAATTTATTGAATCGGTAATTTATCTATAAAGCTTTGCTAGTTACCTTGCATTAATCATATTTTATTCTTTGCAATAACATATTAAATTGATGAAAACATCTGGGGGAAAACAGTAAAATGATTTAAAAAAAAACACTTAGTTTAAACCACGGTTTAAACCAACGTGGTTTAAACAAAACAACCCTGCCTATTATGCACTAGTTTTCTTTTACTAATAATAAAGCTGAAAGTCTCTATGTCTGGATGTCTGTAGGACCCCCCCCCCTTTCTTTCCAAATCAAAGTTCCATTCGAATGAAATAACATCAAAAAGGTCTATTTTTTTGGAGTTTTCAGCTTTTTTTTTTTTTTTTTTTTTTTTTTTTTTTTTTTTTTTTTTTGCGAAATAAATCAATCCACCGAGCAGAAAATTATTTTTCGATCGATTACTAATTTTTACCTCCGAAAAGGGAGGGAGCAAGGAACCCTTTACTTTTAGGAGTGAGGAGGCAGTCAACCCCCTTTACGACTCACCCGCCGCTGGGATGTTCATTATACAAAATTCGTTAAAGGTTAGCTAAACTTAATAGCAGCTAAGCAGTTTCAAATGTATTGGCTGCTCCAGAATTAAATTAGTTATAACGGGAAAAGATAAAATGCAAATTTTTGAGCTTTGTCATCTAGAAATCATATACTCATTTATTACATTTGATACTTTTTTTAGAACGAACCAAACTCATATAAATAGTCTTCAGAATTAAAAACCATTTTGTGCATTTTATCTTGAAGTTTTTATCGTTTTGAAATTCATTTGTGGTGAAACTTCTTTAAATTAAAGGTAAATTTACCTGTTTTTTTTTTAAGTATAGACTTTCATTTAAAAAAATATATATTAAGCTTAAAGAGAGAATAGCTTATGTTTCCCATTATCTGCTCTAAACATTGCATCTTTTTAAACTCAAATTCAAAAACCATTTTGAACAATTATACTGAAAAAAAAAAAAAAAAAAAAAAGATTGTTAAAAGCGCTTTTGAACTGATTACTTGCTTCGAATCACAGAAAGCTCAAAAACCTGCATCACTTGAAAAGTTTAATCCTCGATGTTAATTCGTTAAATTTATTAGCTAAACTCTAATTTTAAAATAACTATTATTTTGTAATGTTTTTCAAAAAAAGCGTGCATTATGACCAGGGCCGGATTGAGCCAGCGCGGGACCCGTAGCAAATGCTTCCAAGGGGCCCTTCGTTTTCGAATGATATAGTGAACAATATAGCACTTCTTCATGGAGACGGGAGGTGTACTTATAACGTACATGAATACATACATGTGGATACAGTTTTAGAGCTTTACGATGGTATCCCCTTCTATTGTCTCTCGTCTTCCCGTTAGTACACGTTTTTAACTTTTAATTCCAAAAACGCAATTTTTGGACAATATACAGGGAGGAGGTCCGGGGGCTTACCCCCAGAAAATTTTCGATATATCAATTCTAAAAATTCAATTCTAACAACCCCTGATCATATTCGGAAGAGAAGATTCGGAGGCCATTATTTGGAGAAACTGAAGCCAAAGAACGCGATCAAAGTAAAAAATTTGGGTTCACAGCGACTCTCCAGGCAGTTTTTTAAAATTGAAGTCTTAAATAAAACTAGATTATCCTTAATGATGTTGCAGAGAGAAGAAAAAGTGGTGCTCAAGGAGGTCCCATTGGAAAAATTTTTGAATTCATTATTTGTTATTAATCTAAAAACACAATTTTAAGCAAAAATTCTCGAAATTATATACTCTGAAATGGTATTTTTTTACGTTCTTTGGTGATTTTGGGGCGGAATTCGTGAAAGCCATTTTCTGGAAATTTCTCGAAAGTGAAGTTGTGAAAACGTGATAGATAGTATGCCATCGGCGGTTACGTTTCGGTATGGGATGGGGTTAAGGCACTCTCCGATGCAACCCGGAAAATTTTCGAAGTTAAAGTCTTAAAAGTGCATTTTAGAATACTGTTAACAATGGTGGAGGGGGAGAGGTACACACCCATTTTAATTTTTCGAAACTATAGGCCAAAACGCGCATTTGCTGGCCACCTTATTAGACGACGTTATAGGACGGGATCGGCCTCGGTATTACACCCATTTAAATTTTTCGAAACTGAAGTTCCGGAAAGCAGTTTTAGCGGGTTTTCGATTATGCTAAACAATTTTCTTCCTGAAATTATCTGAATTTCAAGTTCGAATAAAAAAGTTTTCGGCTACCTTTGGTAATGCAAAAGAAAAGGTTCGGACATGGGTGGCAGCTTTTTAGTTCCCTCCCACTCAGAGGAAAAAATTAGAAACGATATTTAAAGTCTTTCTTCTACACATAATTATTTTAGTTCATCAAAAAATAATGTTCTCTTTACAATTCATTTATTTCGCTCTACATAAGTGTGAAGTCTCAGAATCTTTTTTTTTTCTTCTATCATGATCTCTTAATTTTGCTCATTGTTGTTTAGTGCCGGATCTACGGGGTCGTGTCACGGGCGGAAAATTTTGAGGGTGATAAATTGAAATGAAGTTGAGTAACCAAAGAGAGTTTAAAATGACTAATAATTACCTTTTTAGGACTCCAATTTCTTCACTTTTAAACAATTTCTGGATGGTAACCTTTTCCCCTCTCTTATCTAACATCACCAAAGAAAGCCTTAAAATGTGGTTTTAGGACTTGTGCTTTAAGAATTTCAGCATCCTCCTTCTCCTGCTTAAATTTGAGTTTTTAGAACCTAAAATCCGAAAAATTCCGGAGAAAGCCCTTAAACCATCTCGATTTCAAAATTTCAAAAAAATTCCAAAGGAGAATACCCACCTACTTCCCTAGCTTCTCAACATTCGGGGGAAAAGGCTCCAAAGCATCAATCTTTACCTAAAATTAGAACTAAAGATAGCCTGCGTCTTGAAGATTTTAGTTTCTAACATTTTGCGAAGCAAACCCCCCCCCCCCCCCCCCCGATAACGTCTCCAGTGATAATCTAAAACCACGGTCTGAAACTTGAAATCAGAATTGTTTCTGGGGGAGTTCAGACCCTCATCCCTTTCTCTAATCTTCTCACATAGCTTGAAATTTTGTTTTCAGCTAAACCATGGGTCGATCCCTCAAACCCTTTCCTCCCAAAGATATCCTGAAATTGACTACAGTTTTGAGCACAATTTCAGGAAAGAACCCCTTCCCCTTTCCTCTATTATTATGAAACAACCAAAACTTCCTTTTTTTAGGCTTGAATTAGCTGAAAGTTTTAGGACCCTAACTCCCTTAAATTTCCTAAGGTAGCTTAAAATTGACTTCATTTTAAAAAAAGAAAAAAAAAATCCAGAGAAAACCCAATTCTCCGTTCTCCAAACTTTGCCAAAAATTGTAATTTTTAGATCATTTTTGAAACTTCTCTGACCCAACAGAGCTTTTCTCCTTCCACTAAGAAAGATCAACTAAAATTGCGTTTTTAAGACTTCAATTGGGAGAAATTTCTGGAAAGCAATCTATCGAAAAAATAAGATTTTTATTTTATCTGAGCATTTAGAAAAGCTAAATCGAGAGAGAAGAGAAAGATAGAGAGAAATTTAAACGGGTTAAAGTAAGGAAAGTAGCTTTTTTTTCTGGAATTTTTTCTCATGGCGCGGGGCCCCCAGAAGCGAGGGACCCGTAGCATTTGCTACTTCTGCTCTATGGCTAATCCGGCCCTGATTATGACAGAGAAGGTATGTTAAGAAATAGTCTTAAATTAAAAAATAAAATGAGTGAGAACGACTATATACTGAATGCTGTGACGCATCTCTTATTTCTTTTCTATCACCCGTTGCACTGCAAAGAGCAGTTTCACGGTTTCCAAGAATTTTCGAAGAACTGTGAAGAGAGAACTCTTTTGGAAGGATCGCAACAATTTGGCCTGTTATCCTTCTTCTTTTGGCGAGCGTCTATCCAGAGATTTACAAATTTTGCGTGACCAGTAATGGCGGACACATTGTACCTGCTTTTAAAGTTTGTTTCCTTTGACAAAGGAAGTGTCTACAATGGATAATCTGACAGGTGACGTCTCGAGGGAGAGGAACTTGGGAAGAAATTGGATGTAGCCGTGAATGAGTGGTTGAGGCATTGCTGCCCATTCGTCCTGCAGCGCCAATCGAAGCTCCCGAAGCCCCCGCCAAGCGTCTGCCTAGAAAATCCCATACATGCTCGATGGGATTGAGATCCGGAGATCGAGCCGGCCAATCCATACGTTCAATATCCTCACTCTCTAAGAGCTGTTCGGCAGCCACTGTGCGATGAAATGGTGCATTGTCGTCCATGAAAAGGAACTGCGGACCCATAGCCCTCATTTTAATAGGAATTTTCAGCGATTGTTGATTACTGGCTCTGATGGGGATTTTAAAGGACTGTTGACTTTACTCAAGTATTTTCTTGGGACTAATGTTGAGATTATACTGGAGGTTTTTAAGGACTGTTGTCCTAACTCTAACGAGGATTTATAGGGTTTTTTAACGCAATTTTGGGACTCTTGCTTTCATTATAATGACCCTTTTAGAAACATCTCTCCGTATTCATTAGAATTTTTCTGGTGGTAATAACTACAATGAAAAAATTTTCTTATCCAAATGGGAATTTTCAGGGACTTATGTCCAAATTTAAATATTTGTCGTCATCATTCTGACAGGAGATTTTGCATTATCTTTTTTTCTTTCATTTAAGCATTAGTGTGGGGCCGTGGTAGCCTGATCGGAAGGGCATTGGACTCGGGACCGGAGGGCCTCGGGTTCGATCCCCGCTGGTCGAAGACCCACCGTCGTCATTAAAGGGGACTGGGCGACGTTAAATATGCTCGTGGTCTCAATGTCCTCCAAGAGAAACGATACCTCTGGGGGTGCTAGTACCAGGGAGCTATTAGCTCTTGGACTAGTTCTAAATTCTCATTAACTGGTCGATCCGGTGATGGTGCTGCCATCTATCGGTATATAAAATAATGGAGGCAAGGCACTTAGTATGCAGTCCTCGACATAAATACAGTTGTAGTCAGTTGTGACTCATGAATAGAATAGAATAGAAGCATTATTGTTGAACCCCCGTCACGTGACATAACTTCAATTTTCACGGTAGACCGCGTAAAGCCGTGTGACGCAGCTAGTAAATAAATAAATTTAAAACAAAAACTGCTCTTACTACACATGTTTGATTATCAAACGCGAAGTAAGCTAAACATCTTATGATGAAACAGTATGTGGATAATTGAGTTTATTTCAGTAAAGTAAAACTAACCATCAGTTTTACGAAACGGGATAGTTCAAGAGATTAATGAAATCTTAGCATTCAACTCAACTAAGACTGGAGAAAAGTATTAACTACGTTTTATATTCGTAGGTTAAGTTAGCAAACTGTTTAATGGAAAGCATATTTTATTATCTATTGTAAGAGATAACGTGGTACTAGTCATATTATCAACGTTATTAAGCTTTGACTAGTGAATTTGGGTGTCTTACACCAGAGAAAAGTTGGATTTTCAAATGTTTTGCTTGTTCATATATTTTATACACATAAAGCTCCAAGTATATGGGCTTGATATGTATGTAACTTACGGTACTGTTTCAGTTGTATTCACATAAATTAAATCGCACAAAAATCGTTTTAAATTTTCCAAAGCGATTTCCTTTGCAAAATTTTGTGGAGTGTGCAAAAAGTTAAATGATGGGGTTACATTAACCCACCTCACCACTTACGTTACGAAAAAAAAGAAAGAATGAAACAGAAGAGGCGGGGGGGGGGGGGGGGGATAACTTCAGCCGTTAAGGGTTAAACGTTTAATATTTTACCTAAGTGATAAACTTTAAATATTGAAGTGCAAGGCTGCATTGTGTGAGACATGTAAGTGTAATCTGCTCTAAGATTTATTAAATAAAGCAAATAATGCAGACAATACAAAGTAGTTAAGCTCTATGTATTTTAAAAAGAATTCAAGCTTGAATCGTCATCTTTCTTTCAAAAGCAATTAAGTCTCTTAGTTGTTGAAATTTATTCGAACTATGAAGTAAAGTTGGTTGCGTTAAGTGGGACCCCTTTTGAGAACAGTTCGTTTTGGGAATTTTATACAAAAGTCTTGAAACAAAAAAATGTAAACTAATTGTCTTATTTTATCTTGGACATTATTAATGAACAAAAGTTCATCATTATTTTCAAAAATAATACTTATTCTTAACCGTCATATTTTTCAAAAAAATCTGATGGGTGTCACACTTACCCCAATAATAAGGGGTAAGGGGATCACCACCCCTTTTATTTGAATTTAAATTAAGCATATCTAAAATAGTGGTTAGGGTATTTTACTTGATAAAGTATGTAAATTTTTAGTATGAATTACATTTTTGTAAATGCATCCATTTATGAGATATTTACTGTCTTCTAAATCGGTGAAACGAAAAATCTTAAAACAAAACAAAATAAATACATCCGTGAAATTTTTCGAAAGGATGTAGTACATATTTTCTTCTGTGTTGAATAAACGCAATACAGTTGATTAAGATCAATTTTGGTAAATTAGCCAAAACTGCAAGTTGAAAAAGAATTTGGAAACACTAAATGGCTACGTTCATTTCAAGTTGCCTAAGGAAGAACCATTATGATTTCATCTTCAGTAACAATTCCAACATCATCTGCACAAGACCAATAAAAAACGTCTCTATTTGTATTCGTTCTTGCAAACTCAGCAGTATTTTTACTTCCTTAAGGAATTATTGTATTCGCAAAAAAATAAAGTTAAATAAAGTAAATACTTAAAAAATAAAAATAAAAAAAAATAAGGATAAGTAACAGGTAGTATTACTTTAAATTTTAAAAAGTTTCACCACAAAATAAGTTTTAAAACGAAGACACTGAATTACAAAATGTAAAGAAATGTCTTTTTAATCTAAATACTATTCCTAAAAGATAGGTTGGCATTAAAAAGTATGAAATAAAATAAGTTGATGATTTCTTGTTACAGCACTTAAAAATTGCAATTTCTCTAAATATCTTTACATTTAGGTTAATTCTAAAACTTCCTATTCTTACTTGCTTCTTGTTTTCCTTCTCCTTTCTCTAACTTAATTTAAAATTCTTTTTTCTGTTTCTGATGAAGCCTTTGAGTCTTTCAAAACCACCTTTTTCTGCTTAAAATACTCCTTTTTACCTTAAAAATTCCGTCTTAATGCACTGAAATTTGAACATTCTTTGCACTTAACATAAAACTTGTTTAACAGTGATTGAACCGAGCTTAAGTCCTAAAAATATTGTTTCAAAATGTAGCTCATTAAGCATGCATAATCTCTAAACATTCTTTTCAACTGAATGGAAAAAAATGTGATCAAAAGCAAGAACCAGAATTTGAAAAGTAACAAATTCACCTTCTTCAACTCTTCAATACTTTAAAGCACGATTTTCGTTTTTGCTCAACTGCTAAAAGCTTTATTTAATCTGTTAAAATGAGCTCTGCGTAATTGAATAAATTTTCCATAAACATTTCGGGATTAAATATTCTGATTCGTCGTAAAGTAGTTTAAGAAGATGAATATTTAACCATTTGTCAAAGAAAAGTAAAAGGAGACAACGGCTTTGCATGTCGATTTATGCAGGGGAAAAAATTCTTCCCGAAATCCTTAATAGGATTACTCAAACAATATTATTTCAAGTAAAATGATGAAAAAAGCCAAGATGAAAGTTTCTGAACATTATTTTTATACCCTGAATTCTGAAATAGTAAAGACCGAAATAAATTTTCCTTTTTGAATCTTCTGCTATCTCCTGTTTTGAAACTCGGAAAGGTTTATCTTCAATTATCAAATTGCTTCTGAAACAAAATACGCAAACATAGAAACATTATTTTATTTCGAGCGCTGATATAACACGAAAATGGGTTATAAAAGAGTGATGATAGGGTAGATTTAATATTACTTGTGCTGGAGAAAAAAAAATGGCGGGCGCAGACTTCAGAAATTGTAAGAAAATTATGCTATGAATTTTTGTTCTGGTTAAACTATTTTTTATTAAAATAGACACCATAAAAATGCAGAGCTAACATATTGATTGCAATGTTGCATTTTGGCAAAAATGATACGAAGGCAAACTGGTTAAGCTGCCTTTGTATTATTTGTTCAGCAATGTTGATAACAGAATGTTGTTATTATTTTTTCTAGACAATCGTGCATCAAGGTATGACGGGTGAAAACTGCTTCTACATTTGAACGAAGCAGTTGCCTGTTTGGTAAAACTTTAAAAGTTAAAATTTTGAAAGATGGTGGATTAACCCTTAACTCCAGTAGGTAGCGTTCATTGTTGACCACTTTTTCGTTTCTTCATTCTTCTAAAATACATAACCAGTAAAACAGTTAAGTTACCAGATGCCGTTCAGCCTTGTCAAAATAAAGCATTTTCCTGCATGTCAAACATACTACCAAAAAATATTATCAAACTATCATGCTGTGGCGTGAGTTTCATTGCTAGTGACGTCAGCGTTTCTCGATAAGTGAATTCGTTACTATATATATATATATGCGTAGTGAGAGTCATTTTTTTTAAAAAAAGCTGAACACTTTTGATAGTTGATGTCTTCAATTTTCGTAAAAATTTCAGGATGTGTTAGTGGCACTATGATAAGAAAAGTGAAGTTTCTTTTTTTAAAAACTGATTTGTTTTTTTCCTTGAGCAGAGGTCTAAGTTTAAGGTCATGGAAAAAAAAAAGAACTAAATATATGATTGCTTTGCTTCAAAAGCAAAGAGTGAACCAAGGCAATTCTTTTAAATAAGGATACTATTTGATGATAGATACATTCTAGTATAAATTTTTTGATGACCCACCCATGACTTTAAGGGCAAAGGTCAATTTACAATGCAAATTTTAAAACTTTTTTGCCTTGTTTGGGTCCGGATATCTGCTAAAGCCGTGAGTAACCCTCGGAAATAAGTATATGATTAACTACTCACTACTGTATAGTACTAAGAAAAATATAAAGTAGCTTTCGTTTATCTTGGCTTTAGTAGTTAAATGGTCTCAAAGTCGATGATTTTTTTAAAAATGGCCAAGTTTAGAGGTCAATAACTTTGATCGCGACGGGTCAATAACTTTGGGACACAGCTGTAGTTATGGTCCGCGTGGCGTAGTTTAAGGTCCAGGTTAGAAACCCATGGCAACTAATCAACTTTTTATATTACGCGGTCTCAAAGCTGATAATTTGAAACAACAAGAATCAAAGTTTTTGGTCAATTACTCTATAATGACTGAGTCAGTAACTTCGAGCAAGAGCTGTAATTATGCTCTACGTGGTGTAGTTTTAGACTCATGTCAGAAAACCATGAGATCTAATCATCTTACTTAATTAAACTGTTTCAAAAATGATGATTTCAGTATAAAAGAGCGTTTTTTCTCGAGTTAATATGCGTGCTACTCAAAATCTTATGAGCTCAAGCTCACATAAATACTAAAACAAATCAACTGTCAAATGTACTGTAAGCTCCCAAAATTTCATGCTTCCAGTGAAATAAAGTTTTCTATAACCTTGACCACAACGAGGCAATTCTTCTCACAAAGCTGATCCGCCATTTTGGAGAACTATATTTTGGAGATCTTAGATCATCAGGATTCGGAACTCGAAAGCTAACAAGAAGTTCTGTCTAGAACTATACGAGCCTACTTTCTAGTACCTGATCAATATTCTCAAAAATAGCTAAAATCGCAAATTGTTAAAAGCATATTTTAAAAAATATTTTAAGCTAATTTCTAGGAATAAAATATTCCTCATTCATCTAAAAAAATTAGATGCGTAAAAAGTTAAAAAAAAATAAATAAATAAAATAAAAAATACGAACAAATAAAATAGCAGCACCTTTTAAACAAAGCATCTAATACACTTTTTTCCATTAAAAAAAATCTTTAACAGCTTTCAAAACGAAAAAATAATTATTAAAATTATTAAGCTCATTAAAATAAATACATCATATCAAAAAAAAAAAAAAAAAAAATAATAATTTGAATTTTTACATCTTGAATTCAAATTATGTTTTTCGCAATCACGAGTGTGTGTGTGTGTGGGGGGGGGGGATATGTGTGTTTGTGTGTATGGGGTATGTGTGTGTAGGCATGTGTGTTTGTGTCTGTGTGCAGGCATGAAAGTGTGGGTAGTTTTGTGGGTGTGTGTGTGGGTGTAGGTTTTTGTGTGTGTATATGTGTAAGTGTCTGTATGTATGTGTGTGTGTGTGTGTAGTTGTGTATGTATGCGCGTGTGTGTAGGGCATAGATGCAACCTGGAGACGGCTTTCGCTATAGGAGCAGCAGCGTGAGGAGCCGCCTGTCCACAGTGATGGTGCAGAAGGTGGCGGTGGGAAAAATGAAAGGACCTCAAAAACAGTCAAATGAAAGCAATAAGCAATCCTGATTGCTCAAAAAAAAAAAAAAAAAAAAAAAAAATCGTTTCTTTTTCCTCTGTTGCCAAAAAATAATTTTTTTAATGAATTAATGCACTTACCAAAATAAATAAAAGCAATAAAATGTCAAATTAAAGAAATACTTTTCATTGTCGAAAAAAAAAATCGTCTGCGCATATCTTTATGTAGAAACATAAATGACTTCGAGTTTATTCCCCGAAAACTAAATACCTAAATTAAAACTTTAGCGTGAAAATAAAAAAAAAGTCATATCAACAATAACTATTTCGCAGTTAAAACCATAGCTGCGGAGTCGGAGTCAGAGTCAATCTCATTTTGAGATAAAGGAGTCGGAGTGGAATATCCAAGAATCGGACTCGGTCATTTGTCCTTCGTGTATAAATTTTTGCCAAAGCTACGAAGTCAGAGTCGAAGTCTGGGAGTCGGTATCCGATTAATTGTCGAGCACAGGAGTCAGAGTCGGAGTTTTGTGCCCCTAAATTCTCAGAGTCGGAGTTTGGAGTTTGGCGTCAAGAGCTATTTCCAACAAAATTTGTTTGAAGTAAATACGCCTTCAAGTACGGAATCTACACTGACTTTCAGTTTCCCCGTAGGCGCTAACGTTAAGGGATTTGAACTGTTCAAAATTGAACTGAAAATTGTTCAAATCAAAAAGATATTTTATATACAAGTTTTTCATCAAAAGCTTTTTCCTACAAAGTTTGTTTCTAGCAAATTCGCCTCACAGTTCGGAATTGCCTTGAATTTCCCCGTAGGCGCTAATGTTAAGTTTTTTGAACTGTTCAAAATTGACCAAAAAATAGTTCAAATCAAAAAGTGAAATACGGGAATGAGGTGTCCTCACCGTGATCTTTCGAACAAAAAAAAGTTTGTTCGAATCGGACTATTCATTCAAAAGTTATTGGGGGGGGGGGCAGACAGACAGACCGAGAGACATTTTTCCCAATCTCAATACCCTACTTTCCAATTTTTAATTTTTCGATATTTATTTAATTATTTAATTTATGTTTGACTTTTTCTGTTTTCCGCGATATTTTTAAGATGCATTAAGCCTTCTTTCATGCTTTTTTCTTCTTTTTCTGACTTTTACTGGGAAAATAGGCTAAAAATTAGCATCAGGTTAGTTTCAAAGACATCTCTATACCTCTATGAAATTTCATCTCATTCGGGGATGATCGAGCGGTGACAGTTTATAAAATCAGGTCAGGTGATGTGGAATCACTCTGATATAAACATTATGCACATTTCACGCGCGTCTTTTTTTATTGTCTAACAAACCAGTATTTTTTCTTCCTTTTTTTTGACTTTGTATTTATGTTTTTACTTCTGAGTCAAATTTAATAAATTTGTTTATTTATGAAAGTTTATTACTAAGTAGTGTATATGCAAATTCTACTGTAACTATGAACCCATTTTATCTCTTACCCAATTGCAATCCTCTTTCTAAAATATAGAATTGATTTATGATCATTATAAAGTCAAAAATAACCAAAGATGCACGTGAATTGTCACAATGTTATATCAGAGTGCTTCCACGTCAACTGACCTAAATTTTTAAAATCGTCCCTGCTCGATCATCCCTGTATGGGATGAAATTTTATAGAGATTTAGAGATGCCTTTGAAACTAACCTATGCAAATTTTCAGCTTCCGAGATCCAAATCCTGATAATCTAGGATCTCCAAAATGGCTGATCAGCTTGTGAGAACTGCCATGTTGTGGTCAAGGTTACAGAAAATTTTGTTACACTGGAAGCATGAAATTTTGGGAGCTTAATGTACATTTGGCTGCTGATTCGTTTTAGTACTTATATGAGTTTGAGCTCAGAAGATTTTGAGTAGCACGCATATAAACTCGTGAAAAATCGCTTTTTTATACTGAAAAATCATCATTTTTGAGACCGTTTACTTAAGTAAGATGATTAGAGCTCATGGTTTTCTGACATGAATCTAAAACTACACTACGTAGAGAGCTCTTGCTTAAAGTTCTCAAGTCAAAAAAGACTCAGGCGTTATAGAGTAATTGACCCAAAACTTGGACTATAACTACAGCTGTGTCCCAAAGTTGTTGACCCGTCGCGATCAAAGTTATTGACCTTTAAACTTGGCCATTTTTAAAAAATCATCGACTTTGAGACTGTTTAACTACTAAAGCCAAGAGAAACGAAATCTATTTTATAGTACTATACTGTGGTGAGTAGTTAATCTTGTACTATTTCCGAGGGTTACTCACGGCTTTAGCAGATATCCTGGCCCAAACAAGGCAAAACAAGTTTAAAAAAATGCATTTTCAATTTACCTTTGCCCTTAAAGCCATGAATGAGTCACCAAAATATTTATATTAGAATGTACTTAGTATCAAATGGTATCTTTATTTAAAAGAATTGACTTGATTCACTCATTGATTTTGAAGCAAAGCAATCATATGTTTAGCTCTTTTTTTCTCACGACCCTAAACTTTGACATCCACTCGAGCGCCAACAAGTCAAATTAGAGAGGAAAAAAAGCTTCACTTTTTCTTATCATAATACTAGTAAAATATCCTGAAATGTTCAGGAAAATTGAAGGTGTCAACTATCAGGATCATTCACTTTGTCCAGCTTTAAAAAAAATGGCTTTTAATATTATCATTATTATTATAGATTTAATTATTCATTTTTCTTCACTTTGCTACAGAAAAGTTAATATCTTGGGTCTTCACGGTTTGAACAAGGCTTGATAAGTAGCATTATTTCAAATATATTTAAGAAACGACTATCTATGGTACCTATATATTTTAAAAATAATATTCTCATATATGTTTCGAAATTTGATATTTCTTACAGTTAGACCTATGTGCTATGTTGTATTAAAGTAGTGATACAGTGGGGTTTCATTAAGTTTTTAAAAGAAAATAAATATTGCCTCTAAATACGAGTATAACATCGAAAACCATGAAAGAACGAACGACGAAAATTGAAGTAGACCAGTTTAACTAATTCAATGTTATTTTCTGCGAGACTGTTAGGGGCAATGATGCTCAATTAAGGGAAATCATGAAAAGCTAGTTACATTTTTTTTAATCAATTTTTTGTTAAATAAAGGACAACTTTAATGCATAAAGATCAGCTTGCAATCAACTAATTTGCACAAAAGTTTATAAAAACCTTTTTCCTATCGTTTCTTAAATCACACAATTGATGGATGGGAATGCAGCATATGCTAAGGCAATGGAATGGGGTCGTTTCCAAAATTTTAAAAGCATTTTCTTCTGAAATAACATGCTTAAAAATATAGGATTTTACTTTTTTAAAAAAATAATTTGACAAATTTGAATATTTTATAAAGATTATTTTAGTCGGTGCGCAGATGCAATTTCATTTTTACGCTTCTGCGCATGACATCACAAATGAGGAAATGCCATTCTCTGATGCCAATTGCGCAGAGCGCAACATTTAATTCGCTTTTTTACTCACATGTACTGGCAACGATATGGTTGATCGCAAGCGAGGGCGCAATTATTCAATTCGCTTTGTAATTATCATATCGTGGAAACGTGGTAGATAGCAAGCGTAAGCATTCAGTGCGCAGTGGAGTAGCGGGCCAAAGTTCATCACTTATGACGTCATAAAGACCACGCCTTTTTTTAAAATCGGACAGTTTAAAAATTAAACGTTTTTAAAATAGAAGATTTTCCTCACTACACGTTATTATTATTATTATTATTATTATTATTTTGCTCGCTCATTCTATCAACTTCAGTGACTAAAAGTAGAACTTTTGTCTGATGGAAACAACCTCATTGTGCTCAAAAATTGGATAGAGCGTATGATTTCTGTACGAAAAGACGTACATCAAAAACTATGAGGCGGAAGAGCAAACAGTTTAAAAAGGAAAAACAGCGGATTAGCCATAAAACAACGGGAAAGTAAAAAACAGTAAAGGACTCATCATGCAAATAATGCAGCCTCATTCAGCTCGATTACTTTTGACTCAATCGAATTATATCTACCAATCATGCAGCCAGAAAGTTCGTATGCTTTACCCCGAAAGAAATTTCTCGGAACACTATTGGTACATGAATAGAATTCGATCGAACCGAACACAATCGAGTTGAATATGTCCTGAAAAATGTGTAAAGCTGAAGTCCTTCAATTTCGTGCAGATTCGGTTAGTATTATCTTTTGATCCTAACATGTTTTCTACAATCTTTTTTAACTGTATTCCCGCTTTCTAGGGTATGAAGCACAATTTACTACAGCTGAAAGTCCCACAAATGCTTCTTAAAAAATCAACTATTTCAAATATTCATTTCTTTTCTCCCCTTACATAGCGAAGCTACGTCAAATCAATAGAACTTAGCGTAACAGCTTTTTAAATCAATCAATCTGCGTTGACCTTCTTCTTCACTGTCTTTTTCATTTGTTTTTGCAGAAAATTTATCAACCTTTATTGGATTATCTCGCGGAAAAAACCATCTGCAAAAATCAAGTTTTATACGTTTGGAAAAAAGTTAGAATTAATGAGAATAATTTTTTTCAAAAACTATTTTGAGGAATTAAAGTTTTCAATCATTTAGAAAGCCTTCTTTCATCTATATCTAACTATCCATATTTTATTTTTGCAAGGTCTAAATAGTTGTCTTTATCATTTTGAACAAATTTTGAAATCTCTTTTTTGTAGTTAAGTCACAGCTCCTTGTTGTTCGTCAGAAAAATGTGAAGTAACAATCTTTTTTTTTTTCAACCGAAAGGCTTATTTTTACGGATTTTAGATGACTAGTTCTTGCTTGTTCTTTTTACTTTGAAAGCTTCGTTTTCTGTTCTAAGACTCTGAAAAGATTTAACGTTATGATATAGATAAAATTTCATAAGATTTTTTTGCAGGGAGAATCACCCCAGTAATGTACCGAGTAAAAAAAAAAAACTCTTAACTTGTATAAAAGCTAAAATATAACATCTACGTCCAACAAAAATAAAGTAACAGTAGGTAATAGCTAGCTTAAGTGAAAGAAAAAAAAAAGCACATAAAAAACTTTCAAGATTTATTTAGAGATTTTGTCTTCCGTTTATTATCTGAAACGTTTTGAAGCTGGTTCTTAAAGCAAGTACAAATGATTTCGCGTTGAAGCCTCGAAATCAGAAAGGTATCGGAAAAGTCATTAGGTGCAAATGCATTTGGGGGGGGGGGGGAGGATAAAGTTAGTCGTTGGAACGTGTTACGCTCACGAACATTAAGTAAGTTCACGAGAAAGAAAAAGAAACAAATCTAATGCACTCGGACATTCGGCATACTGATAATAGAGTTTTCAATTTATAAGTAGCAATAGCAATGATATTCGAGCGAGTTAGAATTTATGAAAACTTTTAAGATGTTGTAGACATATATTGAAGGAAACACAAACAAACGTTCGTATACACGTAATATATAAATCATTAAACAAAATACGTGCATTAGAAATTTGTTGTTTTCATTTATTTATGTCCTAAGTGTTTAATTTCAATTTCGGTCAAGTTGCTGCTTACAATGTTTTCTTTTTGCATCGAATTAAATTTTTCATAGTGGTTTTATTTAATTGCAAAAGTTAGAAATTTTTCTTGTTGATCCCATAGTTGTCTCAAAATAATATTTTTGCAGTATTTTCCACTTAAAAAATAAAAAAAAAACTGAGAAAGAAGTTCCACTTAAAAAATAAAAAAAACTAGAAAATGAAGAAATTTAACTTGATTTGTTGAGAAACGATTTTTGTTGACTCTGTACAACAATATGATTGTTGATTTGTTGGATGGAGCAAAAAGTGCAGGTACAAATACCTTTTCGTAGGTGTAAATACTTTTTCTCGAAATTACTGTCGGCGCGTCGTGGGAAAGTTGTGTTCTGGGTATATTAGCGTACATATTTTTTCCCATCTAAACGCATTCATATCTTCCGGAGCCCCAAGAGCCTGAAATATAGTTAAAAATTGATATTTCATGAAAATTTAAAAAAAAATAAATCGAAATTTCGATTAACGTGTGGTGGGAAAAATATATGGATGCATTAGTTTATATATTTGTATCATTATACAGATCTTTTCGTATTCTGAACCTAAAAATAGTATTTTGTTACTAGGTATACTCTTTGACACAACAGTATGCCGTGTCAGTGTTTGCATATTTTTCAAATTGCGTTACAAAGATGTGTGATGGTTCCTTTTATGGAACCTATGCTCGCTGGGACATGTAAATGATAATTGGTCATTCAGACATTATAATACTAGACTTCACTATTCTAACTACTACATTAACTATAAACATAATACTATATACAAGACAAAGTGTGCCGCCAATGCGCACATCTCGATAGAAGCGTCTAGGGGCAGGACAAATCCTAATGTTAAAAACTTGAAAAGACATGTTTATTTTTTTACTTTTAAATTTAGTACTAAAATGAATAGTTTTTTTCTGCGTCTCATAGAATATGTT